>NW_028257815.1:0-40250 GCF_054643075.1 Acanthaster planci | reverse complement strand
TTTTTTGTTTGTTTGTTTTTTTGCTTTTTTGTAACCCCAACGTCGCCTGGCCCGGCAGTTGTTTCTAAAGTCGCACAACTTTTTTTATGGCTCACCACTGGAAAATGAATGGGACTGATTTTGTCACTGGCGGATGCATCTGGGGGTGTGATCACCGAATCTTTGGGAATATTCTATTTCTCTCCTTCCTAAAGTGCAGAAAAGACCCTTAATTAGTCTTATCATTAGGCAAGATCATAAAGGTGCCACTCAGAATTTTTTGGATGCCAAAAATTGGTTCATCACGGTTGGTTCTGAACCCGCTCGGTCAACGTTTTTGTTTTACAGTGGCTCGGTAGTAACTTGATACAAGTAATTTCTCTTTTTTTCACTCTTTTTCAGTGCCACCTTTGGAGAGTACTTGGAATGAAAAAAAAATTGTTTCGGGAAACATGTAAGTCAATCCCCTGCATATCCGGCACATTTCTGTACTCACAGAGCCTTTTTTCCCCTCACGAATAAATTCTGTTCTACCAAGACCACACATTTTAGAACCTGTAAAAACTCTAACCTATACAATTATTCTTACAAATGGGTCATTAGGGAGACATTTTGTGGTAAATTTTTCAACCTTAGGGAGACATCGGTCATTAGGGAGATATTTCAATGTCTCCCTAATGCCCCAGCTACCAGAAAGGGCCAAATTTTACCGTCCAAATTTTGATAGATGATAGATTAGGGTCTAAATTGAAAACATACAAAGTTTGGTCCAGATCAGATTGGGGAATATTTAACTATGGGACAGTAAAGTTTGTGCACGTGCCTATAGGAAAGTCTCCCAAGTGACCCGTTTTCGGTAATTATTATTATTATTAGTTATTTATTCGAGACCCTTTGTACAGTTTGAGGGCGATCGGATTTTTGAATCGAATCTTCGGGTCAAAATCATGGATAATGCATAAGTATGACTTATTTCGCCAGGATGAAAGCATCAATTCCACTTTTCCACTAACAACGGAGCCTAGCTAAAGTTAGACCAAACCCAGCTGCAGATGCCAAAAAACTGCGGCAGAGACTATTGAGGGTTATATCAATTTTATCTCCTGAAGTCACTGCAGTGCTACAGGAATTCCTGCTCACCTCGACCATTTAATTGCCTTGAGCCAAATTCTGTGTATAAAGCTCACATGGGCCTCCGAGGGACGTAATAATATTATTGGCCAAATTTGGTTTTGTAATTGGATCAAGATTACCGAGCAGACCCCGTGAAAACGTATTTCACAGGGTCTCCATAAATACTAATTTACTGGGTGCGAGCAAAGTCTAGGTACATAAACGTGAGGAATAACGGATGATCGCGCAAAAATAGGATGCAGCAAAAACTCCTGCCTTCTTTCGTGGTTATTTCCCGAATTGGTCACGCCCTGGTTACCGCAACCCACGTCATCATCTTTTCTACGAGCTGGCGGGACAAAGGATGTTGTCATAGTGACGGGGCCTGCAGAAATGCCTTGCGATGGAACTGAAGGCCTTTTAAAGTGAGAAATGATACCGCTTTTAACATTAACAATGCCATGCACTTACCCCTCATTACTTTTGTTACCATCATCACCAACACCCTGTTGTACATTTGAATCTAATACATATGGCTCAGGGGCTACTCTACTGGGGGTGGGCTTTCCACCAAACATTTGTCTAGCCACCATGCAAACATGATGGAGCAGTAGTTAAGTTAAAAGCAAAAGATGTGGCGTGTGAAGGGTCCATCTCCACACACAGAATGGCTTTAGAACCGCGTATGAAATGGCTTCGAAAGTTTATGTCGTTACAAGGGAAAACGTTATGTTTTCAGAACCATAAGTACGCAAGTTTGAGTGTTCTCAAGATACGTGCAGCGGAGCGCTGTTGCTTTGTATTTCGACGGAAAAAAGGAAAAGCACGCAGAGAGCAACTTCAGTTGGCTCCCCAACAGTTCCAATATTAAGCTCCATCCCTCATGAGCAGAGCTGGCACATTTGCAATATTCAGGTGTGAAACCTCGTGTAGCGATTAGTGATTAGAGATAGTGTTTCCATCCGTAAACGAGTCTTATAATTCCCTGAAAAGAAAGGAATAATTGAAACCATTTTGAAGTCTTTGCGCCTGCAGTTTCTTTAACGATGTTAACGAGGAGGGGCTAAAAATGGCAACATTGTTCTCAGGGGGAAACTTTGCCCCATAGGCGCTGGTTTGATGTAACTTGTAGCTGCAACGTTTAGTCAATCTTTCATAGAGAGACACTTAGCCCAAATTATTTTTTTTCATTTCTTCATTAACCATGTTATGCAATGTCTAAAACTTGGAGTTACCATTTATTTTATCGAATCCATTAAAACCAGTCAAATCACAATCATTTTCATTGGGCAAAGTTCAGCTATAAACCTTTTCTTTTGGTGTTTAATTTTTTTGGGGGGGTATCCCCCGGCAGCCCCCTAGGTTTGCCAATGAGCCCACCTGAATTGAGCCAATGGTCCGATATTAAAAGATCACATACTGTTATTATTTCACATTCTCAGTAATTGGACGCTACAGACCATTCTCCCCTTACACCTCCACGGAACCTATTTTGTCAGCAGACAATCATTTTATTGGAGCCAACTTGGCTTCATCTCATCTCGGCCTTTTACAATCATGGAGGAAGGGTACAGAAGGAGGCAAACAGAACTGCTCGATGAACGACGCCCCTAGCCTCAGTCTGCAGAAAGCATTTCACAAATACCTGATTATTACTAAAAGCTTAGCCGGACAAGTTGGGCTAGTAATATCCTAGCGACACTTGTGGTGTTTTGCTTGCAGTTAACTACAACTTGTCGCTGTGACCAGGAAACCGAAGAAGAAAAATCCCTAGGAACTCTTCTTTTGCAATCATAAAAATTTGTTAATTTGACCAGTGGCATATCCAGTGGAGGGGGGGGGGGACTACTAGGTATATTTCTTTATCATGTAAATAGACTATTCTCCGCATTATTATGTTGAATGAGCCCCAAAGTGTGTTTGCTTTTGAAGCCCCTCCCACACCAACAGCTGGATACCGTACGCCACTGAATTTGACACACGGCTCCATTATCTACGTAATGTTTGTAATTTTATGTGCTGTCCCTCCAAAACATCAGTTTTCAAAGACTTGGCTCCAATATGGCTAAGACTCGCCAACAACATGTTTACCACCACTCGAAAGCTAAGTACACAATTTGACAAAATGCGCCATTTCATCACAAGGAATGGTTGTGAAATCCAATAAAATACACTTTCGTGTAAAGCCGTCGTAAAAAAATTATTCAAATAAAACACAAAATCTTTTATTTCCAAAACATCTCCAGAAAAAAACGTCTGAGAAGGGCAACAACTGCTCATGAACATTTAGGGCACACGGCATAACACAAGCAACTGCGCGAGCAAGCATGCTGCTTTGAGATCATAGAAATACGAACAAAGATATATATTCCATTTCCTATACTTCAGTACACAAAGTTTGAAGGATGCAGATTACAAGCAAAGAATAGCAGCGATGATCAAGGGTTCAAAGGGGCCTCCTTGTTGTTAATGGCTGTTCAGTTCAAACTCCTTCTGTGTCCTTCCACCACGTTCCAACTTCGTAAACCCTTTCCTCCGCAATGCTGCACTTTTGGAGAGTTCGTGCCCTTTAGATATGATCAATTAAACGGCTTGTCATTTACTGGCTGTATACGGTTGAATTGGTGTCTCCTAATTAAGGGAGCTTTCACACATTATAAAATGTACATGAAATGGCGCATTTGCCACATGTTCAATGATGGGATGGCCCTTCACTCGCATAATTTCATGGGTTCTTTGAAGCTCATAATGACACGTGATGATAATTTGCCATAATGAAATTTTGCTGCGCAGTCGAATTTCGTCCAGCACCCACTCCAAACTATAACTACCCGAGATCCTGACACCTGGCCCTAGTGCGGATCCAGACACGATCGGGCTTGGACGCATTAGGAATGACTTCAGAGACTTCAGTGTACCCTCAATCAGTAGACATCTCAGAGTGAACAGAAGAACCGTGACGACTTCTACCTGGCTATTTCAAAGTCTCAGTCTACACCATTGCCATCAAACACAACACCCATTCGGTCAAGATGGTTCAGCGTTTTGCTTGGGTTCCCCTAGCAGCAGTCGTCTTGAGTAAGTCAAAGTTGTTTTTTGTTTCTTTTCTCTTGCTTTTGAAATTTTTATGGGCACAGCTTTCAGTCAGGGCTTGAGCAAAAACAAATAAAAAAAGATATGAATGAGTTTTACCACTGCAGTCGTAAATGTAAAGATATCTCTGATAAATATCACATTGACCTGCTTCCTTGTTCGGAGACTGAAATGTGATTTTCAAATTGTAACGTAAATTGAGAGGAGAGTGAAAAATGAGACACTTTTTTATATGAAACGAAATTTTTAAAAATGTTTTGTTTGTAGGTGGACATAATTCATCCATGAAAGTTTACCTTTCTTGACAACTTTTACTGCATTGCTTCACATGTTGGAACCTGCAACTTCCAAAAATGAGCTTCATGCCTTGTGGTAGACTGTGCCCTTACAGTTGTAATCGAGATATTTCCTGTATATCGACAAATTCGCTCGTACTAATTTGAGAATGATGGCAGTTTCATTATTGTAAGATACATTTGGAGTCACTGAAAAAATGAAACCTGGTTGATTTCCTTATAATGAATGCAATCACAGTTATTTTTTCTTTATTTGGTTTGATATTAAAACAAAACTTTCTCCACAAATTTATTAACCACTGATACGCATTTAGGCTGTGAATCCCGCCAATCATATCTGTCTAGATACTTGAAGTATGGACAGCATTGCATCGCCAGAGATTTGGTGTTTTTTAACGTGGGATTAAGAAAGCTTGTGTCTCTTTTGCATGAATGTGTTCAACAAATTATGGTATCATTGGCCCTGGGAAGAGGGAGCGGCCTCTTTGGGCGAGTCCATTGGAGCTAGTTAACGTGTAATCTTTTTTTCGTCCACATGCAACGACTACTTATCATATCCTACCCCTGTACATGCTGAAAAACCTGGTATAGTCGCTTTACAGCCAGGGCCTTCCCTAGCCAGAAAAAAATAAAAAATTCCAGCCGGCCTCCAGCCAATTCCCATAGGACTGTGTGCTAAGTGTGCTCTTGTGTACAATCTAATGGATTGTTTACAAAGCGGTGCCTCGGGCAGACAGTGGAATGTTTCTTATCAGTGACAGCTGTCTGGAACTTGTCAGAGGCCTCTGAAGTGTTATTTTGGTTGGGGGCGGGTGTTGTTGTGGTGGTGTGGCTTGGCTGGCGCGTGGCGAGGCCCCCCCTCAAATCGGGATAGCCTGGGAAAACGGCCCCCTCGGTACTGTGATACACTTTTGGTGGTTTGTAAGAGCTGTAGAGGCTAGGGGACAACTATTGAAGCACTAATATACCTTCAGGACGGACTCAGGGCTCTGCAACTCTGAGAAATGATATGGACTCACCTGGCGAGTCCGCTCCCGAGACAGTGTGAGAAAAAATTCATACAGCGTCGCAGGGTAAATTTAAGAAAGATGTGAGTAACTTTTTATGAAGACAGCTGACATTTAAAATAATGAACAAACTTCACATAATTTAAAAAGGTGTACGTACGTAAGCCTTACTTTCGATTTGGCTGCAAACCATTGATCAGAATGAGCTTATTCTGGAAAAGAAATGCAGACAGGGGAACAATTGTATCATGTTTAAAGTTTGCCTTTATGCCCTTCACTGTAAAACCTAAGCGTTTAACTTCAAACCACAATTAAACGCATACCTGTAACACTTTGACACATTTACAAATAAACACATTCGACATGTTTATAAGCCGAACACACCATTTTATTTAATCAACGCAACGTAAGTTTGTGATCAAATATATGGGTATGTTAGGTTTTTAAACGCTTGTTAATTAGAAACCCGTTCATGTGTGTTTATTACCTAAACACCTACACGTGTACGGGCTGTAAAACTTCTAACTACTTTGATACGTTTATAAATTAGGGTACAACTTGTGTTTATTAACTTCAAATCATTGGGTAACGATGACTAACACGTCGTGTGTAAGTCATACAAAGTGACATGAAGAGTGGCAAGGCAACTGCTGAAATGGTTGAAATACTGTTGACAGACCTTATTTTTCTGAAAATTATTACCCATCCGGGATCCTGAAATATCAATGCACATTTTATGCACAAACGTTTGTAAGAAACGATTAATGCTACTCTAAAACAGTCCGATTTCTCTACATTTGCAACTAACAGCCAGCCGACGTGCGGGGGACGCGGAAAGAGACCGAAGTGCGCATGCGGGTGCGTGTACAGTACTTACAGCGTATGTACCTAGGTCGTGCGTCTGAAACGCTGGATGGTACAACTGGACGGATTGCTAAACACGGTGTTTATTTTTGGTGAGATAAGCAATTGATTATCCAATCTGCATCTATATTATTACACGTTATATCAGCTTAAATGAACCACTTACAGAGTGAGATTGGAATTTCATCTACACTAAAGAATACTGGCGGCAAATAACAGAATTCACGTTTTAAGCCAATATAAACAGGCGTTTAATGTCCCGATGGTAAGCACTTCATATGTTATACACGTTCATGTGAAAGCGCACCGCGTGTTCAAATGTTTAATGTGTTTAGTTTATCAACACATCGAACATTTTTGGGTTTTACAGTGTATAATTACTTGTTCTGCTGGTTTCACTTTTACTGACAATGCTCAGCAGCCACTGTATTCAGAAGGAAAATTTTAACAGATTTAAAGTAACTTCATAAGTGTTGATTTCCAGTGAAAATGTGTTTAATTTTCCACGATCCAATAATCGAAGACATCGGTTACAGGTTGTGTCAGTTACCCAACTTTATCTTCAAAATTAGTTTCTGCCATTTCTTGTCTTCAACGTTCACTTTCACTTAAAGGGGGATTTTAGAATATGTGTCTGTTGAACTGTCGGCTAGTATATGGGTAAGGAGCCGTCGGATTTTTTTTTCTGTCAAAATGTTGCAAATTGATGAAGGAAGTGCCGTACCAGTGGTGTAAATTTGTGTCAGGAGCGTGGAGGAATTGTAGGAATGGCTTGCCAGACCAGGAAATTTAAAAGTTGGGGGCAGGGACGAACTGTAGGAATGACTGACCCAAATAGGAAATTTGAAAAGTAGGGGCAGGGAGGAATTGTAGGAATGACTTGCCCGACCATGGAAATTTGAAAAATGGGGCAGGGAGGAACTGTAGGAATGACTTGCCCGACCATGGAAATTTGAAAAGTGGGGGCAGGGAGGAATTGTAGGAATGACTTGCCCGGCCATGGAAATTTGAAAAGTGGGGCAGGGAGGAATTGTAGGAATGGCATGCCCGGCCATGGAAATTTGAAAAGTAGGGGCAGGGAGGAATTGTAGGAATGACTTGCCCGGCCATGGAAATTTGAAAAGTGGGGGCAGGGAGGAATTGTAGGAATGACTTGCCCGGCCATGGAAATTTGAAAAGTGGGGCAGGCAGGAATTGTAGGAATGACATGCCCGGCCATGGAAATTTGAAAAGTAGGGGCAGGGAGGAATTGTAGGAATGACTTGCCCGACCACGGAAATGTAAAAAGTGGGGCAGAGAGGAACTGTAGGAATGACTTGCCCGACCATGGAAATTTGAAAAGTGGGGACAGGGAGGAATTGTAGGAATGACTTGCCCGGCCATGGAAATTTGAAAAGTGGGGACAGGGAGGAATTGTAGGAATGACTTGCCCGGCCATGGAAATTTGAAAAGTGGGGACAGGGAGGTATTGTAGGAATGACTTGCCCGGCCATGGAAATGTAAAAAGTGGGGCAGGGAGGAACTGTAGGAATGACTTGCCCGGCCATGGAAATTTGAAAAGTGGGGCAGGGAGGAACTGTAGGAATGACTTGCCCGACCATGGAAATGTAAAAAGTGGGGCAGGGAGGAACTGTAGGAATGACATGCCCGGCCACGGAAATGTAAAAAGTGGGGCAGGGAGGAATTGTAGGAATGACTTGCCCGGCCATGGAAATTTGAAAAGTGGGGCAGGGAGGAATTGTAGGAATGACTTGCCCGGCCATGGAAATTTGAAAAGTGGGGCAGGGAGGAACTGTAGGAATGACTTGCCCGGCCACGGAAATGTAAAAAGTGGGGCAGGGAGGAATTGTAGGAATGACTTGCCCGGCCAGGGAAATGTAAAAAGTGGGGCAGGGAGGAATTGTAGGAATGACTTGCCCGGCCAGGGAAATGTAAAAAGTGGGGCAGGGAGGAATTGTAGGAATGACTTGCCCAACCAGGAAATTTGAAAAGTGGGCTATCGGAACAATGGAAGGTACCCCACAAGGCCAGTTTTGATCCTTGTGAGGTACTAAAGTGGTACCCAACAAGAATTTCACGAAACAGATATTTTAAATTCACTCAAAAAGGAGGAATTTTCAAGTGTCATTCACTTGTGAATTGAAGTGTTTTATATACGGTCGAAATTTAAACCCAGGAAACTGAATTTGGTTGAAATGGCAAAGATTTGTAAGTCACAAAATTCTTTACAATCCACTGTAATGATTTTTGTAGGAATGTTTTGCCCGACCATGGAAATTTGAAAAGTAGGGGCAGGGAGCAATTGTAGGAATGACTTGCCCGGCCATGGGGCAGGGAGGAATTGTAGGAATGACTTGCCCGGCCATGGAAATTTGAAAAGTGGGGCAGGGAGGAACTGTAGGAATGACTTGCCCGGCCACGGAAATGTAAAAAGTGGGGCAGGGAGGAATTGTAGGAATGACTTGCCCGGCCAGGGAAATGTAAAAAGTGGGGCATGGAGGAATTGTAGGAATGACTTGCCCGGCCACGGAAATGTAAAAAGTGGGGCAGGGAGGAATTGTAGGAATGACTTGCCCGACCAGGAAATTTGAAAAGTGGGGCAGGGAGGAATTGTAGGAATGACTTGCCCAACCAGGAAATTTGAAAAGTGGGCTATCGGAACAATGGAAGGTACCCCACAAGGCCAGTTTTGATCCTTGTGAGGTACTAAAGTCGTACCCCACAAGAATTTCACGAAACAGATATTTTAAATTCACTCAAAAAGGAGGAATTTTCAAGTGTCATTCACCTGTGAATTGAAGTGTTTTATATACGGTCGAAATTTCAACCGAGGAAACTGAATTTGGTTGAAATGGCAAAGATTTGAAAGTCACAAAATTCTTTACAATCCGCTGTAATGATTTTTCCGAGATGAAAAAAAAAACGGAGGGATGATTCAATGTGTGGGGAGGACATATCCCCATTCTGCAGTATTTACGCCCACGCAGACTGAAATCAAGAATGGAGCCTTTGCGATTTTATTATTTTAGAGATTGTGCAACAAACCTTGTTAAGTGTCACTATATATGAAGTGATGCTGAATATACAAGGCGTTAAAACGGAATTAACTAAATTAATTAAGCTGCAATCGCTGAAGGTCAGCGATGACAGCTTGACAAACTGAATAATTTTTCGATATCCGTCAATACTTTGCTGAAATATGATTATTGTTTTGGGTATGCATCGGTATATTTGCAGCTCTTTTGACATTAACGATCAAGGAACATGCTATTTGCACTTTAGCACTGACGTTATAGCGAGTGCCACCGATGTCTTTTGAGCACAGGCAACCACGATTTAGTACCAGTAGCGTCTTAAATGATACACCGGCGATTCATTTGACCAAAATGAGTACCCGACAGAGTAGGGTTGAAGGCTATCGGGAAGAGACACCGTGAAATTGCTTACGGTTTCACTGTGTCTTTTTGAAGTTGAGTATGGCTCAAAATATCCTGAAACGTTTTCGGTGCTATGAATAACTGTGATTTGCAGCTTGATTTGGGTTTTTGCCCTAAATGTCAGATGCAATAATTTCACATTTGATTACATTGTCACACAAAACAGCTACAAACTGCTTGCAGACAACAATGACTTGAGATATACAAACTAAAAATACTTAACTGAAGTGTGTGACTGCGGCTTTGCTATCCAAGCAGAATCATTTTGAAAGGAAAATTATCCTAATCAATTCGAGATTATCTACACAGTGATGGGTTCAAAGTGTAACACCAGTTTCTACATTTTGCAGACATGAGGCAAATCCTTAAAATAAAAGCCAAATTCTGAAACTCCGAAGCAAACATTTCTATGGACTTATCCATATGGAGTTTCTGAAAGGAAAAGAAAATTACAGCCTTTAATGCCATTTAAACTTTCAGTTGTGCCACTGAAGTTTTTCTCAAACAAAAGGCACAAGATATTGTCTTGTGTAGTCTGTGTCATGTAATCTTTACGGAACAGTCTATCTGGAGTTGTATCCTAATAACTCTTACAGTAAAGATCCAAAACGTGCACGTATGTCAGCACCAGACTATTGAAGCCCGTTTCTATGCACATCTGCACTCACTATCATTACATGGAAATTTAGCAGCTGAGAAACAACAATGGCATCTGTGAGTACAAGCAACGTGAGATTTCTATTTGAATATTTATGAGGTGCAGTAAAACAAATACAGCATGGTTTATTTCGGGAAAATAGTGGGAATTACTCGTTCCTCCGCTTTGCGTCGGGAGGTAGTCAAACTGACCTACACCTCGGGACCAGTAATTCCCACTACTTGCCATCAAACCATGCTGTATTTGTATAATATTGCCCTGGAGGTGTTGCACTGTAAGATTTGTTTGGCACAAATTCACAGTTAGCCATAATTATTATGGTCCCTTTTCTCTCTTCCGAATTTATAATTATTGTACTAGAAATGTTCAAAAATGAAATTATTAAATTGACAGTTCAGAAAGCCAGAATGAGCCTTCGGCCACTAAAAATCCAGTATTCCGAAATAGGATCATGCAGCCCTCGCAGGGTTGGATATAATTACTTTGAATGGTGACCTTCTTGAGATCATGTCAATTTCAGGACTACTGGCAGATCTGTTGCCGTCTAACAACAGACTTTCCTTTCAGAGTAGCAGGGTCTATCTTGGGTAAAAGTGAAACGGCTCCCTCAAGATCGATCTTTGCGGCAAATGCGTGTATTTATTTTAGCCAAACTTGATGCGACACAGTCTGATGAAGAAAATGTACGCCTTTCCATATTTAACAACACTCAGCGTTAAAGTACATGGAAGTGCATTTAGATACTCATTTAATATAAACCTTCTTGCCTGGGAATGTTGATTACATGTTTATTTTATCCAGACATTACTGTCACTTTAGTCTTTCATTAAAAAATGCTGGCCTTTAAAAATCCATTTTTTAGCCCTATAAGATGGTACAGTAAAGAATTCAGGCACTGACAAGAAAATGCCTTTGTTTATGTCCGCCGGAGCGTTTCATTGTCAGATCAATTTCCTATCAGCAATTTAAAGACAAAGTGATGCGCAAAACTTATTTGTATTTACAATACTTCTTTGTGATAGCGATGGATGGTTTCTGGTCGCATTGACACGCAAAACCTTAAAATACTTTAACAGTTGCACACTCATCCCAGTCCGTATGACCTGAAAATGACTTAACGTTTGAAACGAACTCAGATCCACTTTATCCATATTGTGTTTATATGTACATCACCCTCCATTAGCTGCGATCTTCAAAGCTTTTAATCAATGAACAATTCCAAGCCACACCTCTTTGTACAGTGGAATGCCAATATAACGAACACTGTTATACCGGATATTTTAGAATACTGAACATCCTCCTTGGCTCCCGGAATTCAAGTGCCATTACAAATTTGATTCAAGTAAAAAGAAACATTTGTAGAACTGATGATAATAACTCATAATTCAGGAAAATTGCACTCAAGATGCAACAACAGCCAACAGTTGGCAAGAACCGTCCTGAGGGCAAGAAATTCTTGAAAGCTTCATTAGTCTCAAAGGCATTAATTGAAAATTGAAAATAAATTAGGTGTTAAAACCCTTTGTTGTATAATTTTCAAATTAATACTTTTCTAAACTGCTTGCTATTAGCCTTATAAACATTTTAAAATACAAAACATATTTGGATTATTCATGGCATTCTTCAAAAATTTGAATGGACTTCATAAGATTTGGATACAAAGCGATTCAAATATTTTTACGAATTGAATAAGGCGAGTTGTGGTTTATTCGTAACCACATCGAAACAATTTGGTTACGGTTTGTTTTTTTAAGCAGGAAGACTTGGGAATCAGGCTATCCATTTAATTCAGTTTGATATTTTCAAAATCACTTCATATGTTACCAAAAAAAAACCAACTGTTCTTTGTTCCCACTGTGAAGTATTGATTAAAAGTGAGCATCTCTAAAAAAGACTTTCACAAAGGTGAAACGAAATCCAAAATAAGCAACATGCTCAGCATTACACCTTTAAAAATCTTACAGAAATCTGATGGAGATCAAAAAGGCCTTTGATATTAAATACAGTACAACGAGAAAATTGAAACATTTGAAAAAGTACCAAAGTGTTCCGGTAATAATTAACATATCTTTACGAAACATTTCAAGTGCAGCCTAATGTATATGAAGAAAAAAGTTACTACAACAATTGTGCCAATTTTGCCACTAGCAACTACATCTGACTGGATAAGAACTTCCTCAATAACCATTGCTCCAAATCTAAGGCCAATAATCAGAAGGAAGCGTAGTTCTGTGTGAAAATCCTCCATACGGAAATGTATCCGTTTGGGGTTGCTACTTGGGTGTGCAGCTTCCTTTCTGTCCTAAACCGTTCGCCTTTGTAGATGAGAAAGATCGAGGAAGGTAACTTGGAAGTGCGAAATCTTTGACATGAACTTAAGCGTTGGGTGATTTTGATTACCGTCAAATACGAGGGCATTGTCTCTGTATTTCATGTAGCTCACGATTGAAGGATTGCGAGGGAGAATGATTTCTTTCTCATATTTGAACAGGGACTGCATATTTCGCACATTTCGGGACTGTGCTCATTTCCCATTGCCAATATTCTGTCTGAGAAACCTGCCACTGAATTCGAATATGTTTCAATGCATGACAAGTTCTAACAGACAGCATGCGTGTGCTCTTGTTGGTTTGGGGAAGGCGTACAGTCTGCTTTTGGCTTCTTCAAGTGCACCATAAACTGATTTAATTGCTGTATCGTGCTCGGCAAAAGGTCGTAAGCGCGCTTACGCCCTTTTGGCCGGAAGCATGATCACAGTAGGAAAAATGTTCCCGGTAAAAAGGCATAAAAAACACACTCTATTTAGTAAAAACGGTAAAAAACTTACTAAAAAATGAACACAGGCTGTGCAAAAAGCAACCTTTGCACAAATTATCAAACGACTCGGGAAATTGTTTCGTAACTATATGCGAAGAAATCTTTATATTTCATTAAAATAAAGCAATTGCATAGACGTCCATTTGCTCGGAATTTTTTACGACCTTCTTCCGGGCACCCGATGTGTTCTGAGCAGTTTGCATACATGTACATGGAAACAATAACCAACGTGATCGGTAGGCGATCTTGCTTCACTGTCACTTGCTTCAGTTTATTAAGCACATGCGCGGAGCCGCGTCATGTTCTTTCATGTTGAAGTAGTCCATATGCTATTTTGAAATCGTTTGAGTTGAACCTCTGCATCCTCTGATCATATGCCTCCCCAAAAACCGTGTTCCTTAATTCTTGTGCTTCTTTGTGAACTTTCAGTAGGAGGTGGAGGCATGGGGTTTTAAAGTCGTGGTTGTTACTGCGGATATTCTTTTGTCCATGTAAAGTTTGGGAGTGGCTCAGGAGACCAGTTGTGCTGTTTCCCCTGTCAAGTTTCCACCAATCTCTTCATAGCGTGGGCCCGATAGTTGTCGTAGCCCCTGCGTATGTAATCTTGTCATCCAATATAGCACCTTTATCAACTGGTTCAACGACAATGTCCCGTTTGTTCTTTGGGCCGGCAAGGCGATGCATTCCGCTTTTGTCGTGTTAAACTGTACATGTTGGATTTTTAATCTGGATAGTTCCTCCAAAGTACCATCAATGTATGATTCTAGATTCAAGTTGAAGGTAGGTTGGGGATTCCAGTTTGAAGGCAGTTGGAACCGGGGTGGATGAGAGGGTCTAATTCTCCCTGCCATCTTGAATGTTTTAATCTCACTTTTCTAAAGAAAGATCGAGAATGGCGAAGGATATTTGACCTTATTGGTTATTTTGGGGGTTGGAATAAAGTTCAAGACTCAAAGCAATCAGTTCAATGTTACAGAGCTGACTGTTGGAAAGGTTATTAACATATGGCAAACATTTGCCTGCAGCTCAACGGAGATCACCTTCGCCCGATTTCTATTCTTCTTGCTAATTTTATGGGATAAAAAGATCTTTACTTGGCTGCTTTATTTTTCTGATTTTTTTTTACTTTAATTTTTAATTTAATTACTATTCTTGATCAGTATATGCTGATTTAAGTCTAAATGAGAGCGTGGATGGAGGAAGATATGTTTTGAATGTCATGGCAGTACTGGGGTTTATGTGCGTATAAGGAATTGGGGGAGGTTACTGGGCATGTGCCATTGACAGGTCACGCCACTGCCAAACATGACCAACACTTGACAAACTAAGGAATGGGGGGATGTTTAGGATTCTAAAGCCATCGTTGCGTTTTTATTATGATACGTGTATTTGACAATATGAGTAAGGAGAAGCCCGTGCTCCTTGGGTTTTGTCTCTGAGAAACATGGTCATTATACTCTCGTTATTTAAATATCTAAAGGACTGAGAGGTGACTGGTTAGGTTATCGAAATGATAAGTGGATTTAAAAAAATTAAGACTTAGTTCAAATAGGAGGAAGTACCGTTTCTTTTTATTTTTTCAAGATGTTAAAGAAAGACAATTCTATCCTCTTCGTAGGTTTTAAGTGTATGGCCCGTGCGGGGTGGTGAACTTTTGAGAGCGAAGATATAAATTCTTGTTCCAACCTTATTCCAGAGAATTACCTTCTATGATAATCATGTCTACGACCCAAGGCCAAAAACAAAATAATAGCAATGACCAGAAGACAACCATCATGGAACCTCAAGTGGTGCCTATGATTGCCTTACATTTGTACATGTGATGAAGAACACTTGGTGCAAGGGCGATGGGAGGAACTAATAAGTTATTTTCGCCTCATCAGTTTTGGGTGAAGGCATCTACACCAGATGTTCCAAGTAAAAGGTTCCAGAACCTGCCCCCCCCCCAAAAAAAATCAAAAATTACCTTGGCGTTATAAGCAAGCAAAGCAATCAAACGTATAGGAACCCCACTTTTGGATCAGAATTTGAAATATGTGTTAGAATTTGGGTCAGTTATCAGCATTGACAAGTCTGCTCACGATGTCTGTTTGTTTCTTTTCAGTCCTCGGAATCCAGTCAAGCTTCTCGTTTGGCATGTTTTTTAATGCAGCATCGAAAAATGTCTGCAGCAATCATGTGAAGTGCTGCTTTCATGCTTCTATGCTCGACTATTTGGACGGCAGTTTGGTTATTTGTAAAAGGTTTAACTTCTGAATTTGATAAGGCAGAAAGGAAAGATTTTCTTGCGAATTTCATTGTACTGAGTTCTCTTCATGTGGAGCTCTGTTTGGCTTTACGCTCGTCCCAAAGTCTGTGGGAAGTTTGAGTGTTATTGCTGACGATGGCTCCAGACGCGGAAGAACTTGCGTCGCAGCATACTACGTTACTGAATTTATAAGTAGTAAAAGGTTTGCGTGTGTTAGAGGCGAAAAGTTATATCAGTAATGTGCGTTTGGCCGAACTGATGGGCGTCGTTTAGAACGCGACTTATCAGTACTGTCATTTGATGTATCATTGAGTCAGCTGAAAAATTGGATTGAATGGGGAGTCAAGTGGTAGCGAATGGCGCGAAAGGAGGCCCTCTGTTGGCCGAACGTTTCAACTATATTTTCACGCTCCTCCGCTCCGCTCATCCGCTTAAAAAGCAGTTTGACTCTGATGTCCAATGTCACACACAAATAAAACAAAAGAAGACAAGATATATATGTTCTTGCATATCTAATGGAACATGGGAAGAGACAGTGCAACATGAACTATGACAAAGAATAAAAAGGGGTGGCTTTACCAGGAAAAACAGACCGATGAGCAGGAACCATAGCCATTATGTCTTTGTCGGAATTATGTCGGCACTCTTTGCGTCTTCTTTCGGCTCTCGATCTCTTTGAGAACAGCTTCTTCTGCCGCTTTGACTCGTTTAACTGCAGTGAGGCAGTGAGGTTACGTTTTGATCTCTGATCGATGTATGATTAACCCTCAAATGGGCAGGATTTCAAGTGCTTGAAATTGTGCACCTGGGTTGTTTACTGGTTTTATTGTTTGATGTTAAAATGTTTACGCAACTTGCCATTCCTGAGTTTTAGATAGTGGGAATTGGGTATCACTACACCTTAATCATGGTCTACATATTACGATATCTTGCTCGAGGATGGGGGTAATTGGGTTTTGTTACACATGAGTTATGGTCTTCGGTATCACAACTCCTTCGAAGAAGTGTGTTCATGGGTACCGCCTAATTTTGAATGAACAGACTATAAATTCGTGTTTTGGCTTTTGCGTTCTTAGTCTACTGGTTTCGCCAGTAATCTTTGGTATTCTGGTGAGATAACGTTAATAAGATTTGAAGCCTTAGCGAGAGACACAAACTCAATTTGTCTGTTAAAAAGTACAATACAGGCAGTAGATGAAAAACCCTAGGCACTAAAACTGAGGACAACCCTAAGAGTTTCTGGCCATTCTTTAGAACAAAGACCCAGACGAAGTCTGTACCAAAATAATATTGTTTACTGCAGACATAGTAAATGGCTTCTAACGCATAACGCATTACAATAGAGCTACCTTGTTCAGTAATTATTTCCATTCAGTCCTGAACCAACCCAACGAATGGTCCGATCTCACTTCTGTGTTTGATTTTGAATAAAATGCGTTGGGCTTTATTCATATAGAGGAAAAATTATTTTGTTGAAAATCTTACTCTTTAGATGTTACGGAGGCTACCTGTCCAGATGGGTTGTCTCTTGCGGTGTTGACGGAATGTGCCCGTCAGATACTCTCTCCTGTATGTCACATGTTTAATTTGTATGTTAGAACGCATGAATTGCTCTCACATTGGCCCACGGCCAATGTTGTGCCTCTTTTTATTTGTGAAAGGTCGGTCCACAGTCACGCAGGAAATTAGTCGCATTTTTGACAGAGCTGGGCAGGTGAATATGATTTATTCGGATTTTTCCGAAAGCTTTCGATAGACTGCCACTTATTCACAAGCTGAAATCCTTCGGCTTTCATTCAGAGCTACTTGGCTGGTTGAAATCCTATTTACAACAGAGTAGTTGTGGATGGATGCAGTTCTGAGTGGCTACCAGTTACCTTTTGTGTTCCACAGGGCCCTGTGTTGGGGCTTTTGCTTTTCACTTTATGTGTTGATGCAAGCCTACCTCTGCCCATCACTCCACATTAGCATTATTCGCTGATGATTCCAGGTACTTCAAAACTATTGTGACCACTTCTAATTGTAAAATCCAAAAGAAGAACACGGATTATGCGTGGAGTCAGAAGTGGGACTTGCATTTCAACATTTCAAAGTGTCAGATTATTTTCATCTCACGGTGAAAACAGCCATTAATTTTGACTATGCTTTGAACAGCAAAAAAAAAAAAAAATCCGCTACTTTTCATCTTGTCTGTCCCCTCATACCCTCGCCTTCCCCCGTCCCTCTTGTCTTTATTTAGCGAGTTTAGTTTCTTCTGTCTTCTGGTGGTAGGATGGCGCAGTAGAGGTGCTGGACACCAGTTCTATCTTGCAACATACTGGCTTGATCACTTCGGTCAGGATGGTTTTTCTCTGTCTTTTATTTTGCTGTTTTGTATTTTTGTTATTTTTAAGGATGCTATGTAACACTTATAACATATGTTGTATATTTTGTACCGGTTTTATATGTTGTGCACCAGTGGAAAGCGTAATAAAATAACATTAAAAATTCTGAAATAAAGCTTTCACCGTTATTGACGCTCTGCCTCAACGAAATCGAGAAAAAAAATTCAGTCTCCAAGACAAGTGCATCATAGACTCTGCTTAAAGCTCAAAGGCAAAACAAATCCCATGTCAGGACAAATGATTTGTAATTATCAAAAGTAAGAACATCCTATATTACTGAGTCTTCCACCTCGGCAAATATTTCTACAAATGTGTGTTTCAAGAACTTATTTGAAACAAAACTTTCAATCTGTCAATTCAATGTAGTAGTTTTTAGAGAATGAAATTGACCTGACCGAGCTTAACCATCCCTAAAATGAGATTTATGAACATTCCCCTCATCATCTGCAACCATTACAAATTCTTGGGGGGGTGTTAAAATTGCTGAGTTTATACTTTAACGTTTTTGGCCTTTCCGGGGGGATGCTATATTTTGGGGCTTTTTAAGTGCTTTGGGAAGGAAGAATTACCAGCATGGGTGTAATTCCCGGAGGACAGCGGTGTACCGGTACATCCCCCACTTTTTGAGGTAGGGGTGGGCTATTGAATCAGCCCCCAGACACTTTTTGTGGTTAGCAAAAATATCAAATCGTATTGTGAAGAATTTGTCAGACTTTCAACGACTGAAAAGCATTCAATTTCACTCACAAAGGGAAAAGAATTTAAAACACCCATAGATATGCCATTCTGAATACATAGTACATATGTATATCATAATCATGATCATCGACCTCCATACAGAGTCATATGGCCCCCACCCCCTCCCACTTTCAATTCTCATGGCCGAAAAAGTCACCTCCCATCCTTTTTCATCCGACGGAACCAAATGGTGGAGTGGAAAACAATTTGCTCACAAGATGCACACTATGTCAGCACAACCTCTCATGGACACCCCTTTCGTTCTTTCTTTCATTTTTTTTAAAGCCATCGCTGGGCTTCATGAAGTTTCGGCTAAGCATTGCTACTTCGGTCAGGAGCCGGACCCAGCTCACAACGGGAGACTTCGCTGGTTGATTCCAGGAACACGCGAGGATCACTGCTCGTGCACCAGCATCCGAATTGGAGGTGTGAACCCCATGCCCCAAAATCGACCCTACAACCCGAACTTCACGGACAACCCGCTGTTTACCAAGGACGTGAAGAAAATACACGACTACTTTGGATGCCCTGGTAAGCATAATGTATTTTCTCAATTATCATGCCTTTTGTCAAACCGCTATTTGAAGACCGTCACGGCAGTGGAACCTACTTTCTTTTACAAAATGCTGGTTGCGTTCAAATAGTTTGCTTGTGTGCGGAATTAACACTAGTAAAAAAACTAAAGTAAAAGGAACTAACAAGAGTCTCGTGTCTCCTCGTCGTTTTGCTTAATAAGTTATATAGTGGGCGACCAGACCGTTATTATTCTAATCATTAATTTGTAACTGAAATACAAATATCATTCTATTCCTTAAGAATGGCCATGTACTTATTCATGTAGGCTTCTGCCTTCAGTTTTGAAATGAAAGTGAATACAATTCTTCGACACCAAAAGGTTTAAGGGTTTGGGTGATTTGTGATAAATGTATCTGACTTTAATAAATATGAGGAAAAGGAAAAATCATGTTGAGTTCTTAAAGCACACAGTAAACCATACACACTTCAGTTAGAACAACTCATTGTCACAGTTGAGCACTGATCATGTTTAACTCCGGTGATTTGAGTGTAGGGGACTACAATCCGACTACCCACTGCTACTTATAAGTAGGGCTTGCACACCAAATACTCCAAGATATAAGAAGGTTGGTATCATAGGATTGTAACATGGACGTTCGGCAGACTTGTAAGGATGACATGAAAAGCGCCCCCACTTGCCATACAACAGAGAGTCCCTGCCACGATGCACAAGCTAAAACTAGTCCAGCTTACAAGTGCGCCGAACGTAGTCCATGCTACGATCCTAAAATACCAACCTGCTTATAGCATGGCGTATTTGGTGTGCAAGCCCTACTTATAAGTAGCGGTGGGTAGTCGGATTGCGTGGTAAAGTTCAGTCATATCTTCACCACAAGACTGAGTTCAAGTCATGTTGATTCTTAAAACATAGTTGACATAATTATTCACTTCAGTTACAGCTCCATGCCACAGTTAATCGGCAGTCATGTTACATGTATTAACTCATTGTGGGATGTTAGAACTTCAGATTATCACGACATTTTATCAGAAAAGAAACACTGTAAAATAGTTTCAACATGGAGTCCATGGCAAGGTTCAAGTCACAAAGACTTGATAAATGTAGTTTAAGACATGTACATGGCAAGGATGAGCACAAAGTAAGTTGATTCTTTGAAAGGCTTAGTAAAATACATTTCAATTGCAACTAGATGCCACGGTTTAGCATGCATGCATACATGAAAATTATATCAGTAAGAGCGTGGAACAGTAAATCACCAGTCTGTGTCTGGTCTAATTTTAAGGGAAAATGTGTTTAAGTGCACAAAAAGCAGTTATTTTTTCATACAAAGACTAGCATTTGTTTTGGCAAAAGGAAATATCTTGAAGATGTATTGTTATGTCATGATAATAGAAACTGCACTGAATTGAGTACGTGAGGATATACTTTCAAATTACAGATTTGCATCCTGGCAGAGCAATGTGTCTTTGATATGGTTGGTTTTGAGTTGTAAAAGTTCTTTCCGGGAAGTGTTCCGAATTGTTCGGTTTATATAAACCTTTCTGCTAAATGCTCATTGAAGCTTCCAAGAAGTAATGTTTACCACGTAGAAGCCAGGGTTTTTATGTAAGAGCAATAACGATACCACATCATTTTTTAATATGAGATACATTGTTCTGCCAAAGGAAGTCACTGGATGTACTTCGAAATTAACAGAGTAACTCGGATGAAAACTAACTTTGTACAATTTTCTAACCATGCTCAATGGAAGAGTGCCCTCAAATTACCCAGGTTTCTCCTATTTCACAACTGCATGGAACAAGTTTTGTACTAAAAAACTCTAAAATGATTGTTATGAGCGTAGGTTACCAAGTAATTAAAATGAACACAGCGATTAATTAATTAGCCGCATTTGCATTAGTAAAGATGAAATCGTGAAATCAAAAATCCACGTTTTTCTGTACATTCTGCTCTTCTTTTCAAAAGGACCTGTGGTTAAGTGCAGTCAGTTGTGAATGTAACAACGATTCTTCGTGATTCTTCGTGAAAACGAAAGTCTCAATTGACCTCCATATCGAATAGTTTTTGTACCGCTATGTCTTTTTACCACGATGCACCATTGACGACCTTAGTGTGACCATTTAATGGAATTTACATCTGGGTTCCAAACCCCGTTTGTCCATTACACTGTAGTGAGTTTGACATTCAACTGATTCGCCAAATCACACAACATTCTCTCTCATTTGGAAAGGACGAATGAAGTGTAACAAGGTACTCTATCTTTTCCAAGTTACTTGAAATAAAAGCAATCATATAGACGGCACGATATGTACAACCGGCCAAGCAAATCGTTGCGTCATTCATCGCCGTGTGATTAGTCGCTCGCCATACCATAATAACGACATGCATGGCGTGCGATAATGCATTTTCACTGCAAACAAAATGTCATTACTTATTGGCCATGAACGGAAACAACCCCTTATCAATTGAACAGCGCCAGTTTAGTGGGCAGCCTCGAGCGCCATCTTGCAGGCATGCACAACTGCGAGACGTAGTTTTCGTATTCGCTCATGAACCAGCAAAATGCAGTTTCCATAGAAGGAGCTTACGTTGCTGCATGGGAAAATTTGTGTCGTCTGTTGGTCTCGTTTGGACAGGACTAAACTGCTTAACGTCTTTCGTTCCTCTCTGTAGGTCCTGCTGACTGCCAGGAGTGGTTAGATGCAGGGTACAATACCAGCGACGTGTACATCATCTACCCAATGCAGTATCAAAATGGCTTGCAGATCTACTGTGATATGAAGAAGAATGAATCACGTTGGGAGGGCCTACAGGGAGGTTGGATTGTAAGTATCTCTTTGTATAACTTATTCTTTCGTTTATATCTTTTAACTTCATCAGTACCAAAGAAAATGAAAAAATTACCATTGAATTGCTAGAACTTTTTGTGTAGGCCTGCTCCGTAATGTGACGAGAGATTAAAAATCAAAACGAAACTTGTTGGCAGTCCCCGTTTATTTGAACTTGCAAATGTTACCACTTCTCTAAACTGAGCAGTTTCGTCATGATGTTAGTGATGAGTCCGGGTAAAGATACCTCGGACACATGAAAATGACTTGAAACCAGTTTGTAAAATTCGAGCTTGGGTATTTACAATTACACATTATGGACACTATTTAGAAGTTAGGAGAATAATCGGTACAATGCGCCCTTAAATTCGAAATGATAATCGTCCTATAACTTACTACGTGTACTTTACACTAGATTTTCGAGAGGACTACTTAATTATGGAAAATTGGTAACTTCATTACGAGAAAAAACTTTATTAGCCAAGCCGAATCGGCGCTAAAGAGGTCTGTTCTATTTACCATACGCGTTCTGCTGCGAGATAATGCATAATAAATCAAACACAAAATGTAATGAACAAGTATGACTATGAAAGCAAGATTAATTAAAAGTCCTCCGAGTGAAAATTAATTATAGCCCATGTACGTATACATACAAATTTTCACAATAATTATGGACAATTTTCAACACCATCAAAAACTAGCTCCACTTACTGATAAGAATTTTTATGGACGTCGAACAGACCTCAATATTTCCCTTTGAGTAGTAGGGCCTGTGCAGCTAAATGCCAATATATTTATTTAAGTGACACCAAAACACAGGAGGAAAAGAAATGAAGGCTTACCCGGAAGGTCTGACATCGTTCTTACTTGGGGTCCTTTTATTTTTTCTTTATATATTTTTTACTTGTTATAAACATTATGATATTATTTAATTCTTCAATTTATTATAGTTTGTTAAATACCTCTGTTCAGATCAATGTAAATAGGTTTGTCTTTCTTGCAAATGACCCATAGGAGTCATAATGCCCTTCTCAAGCTTCAACTGATGTGCCAAATATAACCCGTCGGAGCAATCTGTATGCTCACCGAACGACCTTTAGAATATTTACTTAGAATCTTTGAATATGAGTTTCACACCAGCGCCAACATTATACCCTTGCGTACATTGTCTAGTTTTAACACGTTGATGTTCTTATTCGATATGGGTATTTCTCCTACCCGCAATATATAAGGCTCCAAAGCCAATTAGCCTTTGAGAGGTATGGCGGACACAATAGGAGGGCGCTATTAGGTTTCGGTAAAATCTTTTGTGTTTGCTCCAAATTTACCACTTCAAACAGCGCCCTCCTATTGTGTTCGCCATACGGCTAATACGAACAAATTCCTCCATAATGTTCTTGGTACAGTGATTTTTCCGTGATCTCCAAAGCACTAGTAATCTTATGCAATATCAAGACAGAGGTAATCGTTTGTCTGCATAGGGTTTACCCTTCTTAATGCCATCTATGTCCTTTTGTACTAAAAATGCCCTACCCGGTGCTGGCATGTCATATAAGCAATGGATATAATTTGAAACATACACAAACGTTTGAATTGTACCAGCTGCGTAATTTGCTCAATTTAGGTAGGTTACAAAAACGTCATTACTTTCGGCGGGACTGGTAACCCCCCCCTAAAAAAACTCTTCGGTTTCTGGTGAGCACGTGCGTCGCTGTAGTCATGCGCGTCGACAAACTAAAAAAAAAGTAATTTGATTTTGTATTAAACGGTGTCAACAAGCTGCCAAACCTGCTTGATTGACTGGAATCCTGCTACTTCGTAATTTTAACGTGTTTTAGAAGGCCTACGGTTGAGTAATGTGTACGGTAAAGGAGTCCCTTTAGGCACCCATACATTTAGTCAGGCACTCTTTTTAGATGACGTCATTTCTCTGCTAAACATTTACATTTGGGAACCAGACAAGCTAGGTGGTCTTATGTCCTGTGTACCTCTTCAAGCTGAAAACGCTTTCAATCAGTAAATAGTGAGGGGCAGTCTATTCCAGTGTTGGCAGTGGCGGTAGGCATTACAAGCACACGTGTCATTTTTAGGGAAAAAGGAGGGGAAAAAGTCGCGTCCCCACACCACATTTGGAGTCAACCCCTGACTAGAAACTTGAACCTTTTTGGCCTGGTATTTTGAAAGTATTTTTAAAGCATTCAAGTATTTTGAAAGTATTCACCACGAAATGTCACCAATGTGGTTTGTGCACTTTGATAAGTCTTTGTGTTTGCATCTGTCATTTATTTGGATATTAATTTCAAAAGGCCGGGAACTAAGTCTGAGGCCGTATTTCCACTGCAGGTGGCACAGGCTTATGCATCCTTGCTTATGTACCATGTTTTGAAAAGTGCAACCTTTAGGCGAGAAAGATTGTCTGCTAAGATATTAACGCAACCAGGCACGTGAACAAATTTGAACTGAATGTTTACGCACCAGTAGGCCTATAATTACCTTCTCGTCCTTAGATGTCTTGGAATTACATGTAATGGTATTTACTAAGGTCTCGTTATCTTTATTGGGTAAAACCCGTTTAGTTACCCAATAATATCCCCAGTTGTGTACTGCTGCGACATTTGGGTGATGTTTTGGTTGCACCAGGAGTCAGGCCAACTAACATTAAACCATGGTTTGCTAATATATATATATATAGATCCAAACCCAAAGAACCTGCTGCATCTGTTAATAAGTGTAACGTGAAATGACAACCACTGGTCCGAAAGAAAAAACGAATTTCCATTAAATTGTAAAAACTACAGCCACATCTGCAGGTCTACCTTCGCTTGCAAAGTCAAATATATGAAAAAGTTGGGGTTCTTAATACCAATAATTAATTCACCTTCTTAAGAATATACGACCAGGCATTACAACCTTAAATGCAAAGTCGCGAAATCTGATGATTGATTGCAACTCTCGGAAAATACGCTTCTTCTTCATTAAAGCGTCAGCCATGTTCTGTGTTGCCTCAGCTATTCTATCAGCCAGCATTCCAAATGTATATATTTAAATACCAGCCAACGTAAGGCACGTTGTGGGCCCTTCTGTCTTTTTTGGGTGCAAGAGGGATGGATACCTAAGGCATTACATATTGATTGAAAACCATACAGGTCTTGTCTGCGTATAACATCTGGCATCGAGATAGATGTATTATGCGATGGATAACTTTAAGAAGTTAGCTGATTTGTCCTGCATCCAGGATGTTTCTTCGGTGTAGGATTTCGTTGTCATTCTAATGGTTAAGTAGGTGAGACCTTCCCCGACTTCTTTTTCAGTTTTAGTAAATTGATTGCGAATAACTGGCAGTGGCTGGATACAATTGTTAGTTGACTAGGCGTCCACGTTTGTCTGGCGAAATGGTTCCATTTCCGAAGAACTGGTTAACTACAAACGGATTTCTACCTTTCCCTTTGGTAATTATTCCTGGAGTTTTTCTATCAAGTTTTGAATACTGGATAGAATTGGTGCCGACGGAATAGAGAGGCAGGGTTTTCACCATGGAGCGAGTAGGGGATAGTATTAAGTGTGTGTGTGTGGGGGGGGGGGAATTTCTGTTCAATCTGTTTACCGACGTTCATGCAGCAGTAGCAATTTTCTTCTGTTCCTTTCTGCGGTCGTGAATTTTACAGTGAGATTCAGGTGCGTGCATCCCTATTTCTGGCTTGTATGTACCATGGGCCAGAGCCAGACCAGATCCACAACTGAAGCGGCTTTGGTCCATCACTTGCTCCGTTAGGGCTATGGGCCAACATGTCTACGCCACAGAGTTGTTTGTATATTTTGGCTGTGACATCAATTACAGAATTGTTTACATATTTTGGATGTGACATCAATTATGCCTGCTGCCTCTTCCTTGACATCCTTCGACTCTGGTGCCCGCTTCATCAACCCTTTGTCAAAGAGACAGTGGGCTGCGGAATAAAGGTCTCAACTTTAGTATCACGTTGAGGAGAAGTACCGGTACATCTCTTCTGTGTACTCCCACGGATGATATCTCTGATGCTTTTAGCAGAGGATGGGCGAAGGATCGATCCGAACATTACACACAATGTTCCAAAGGCGCATTCTAAGCTTCTGATGGTCGGCTTTGGCAACAATTTAACAATCTTGTTGAACCCATCTATTTTGAGGACATCCCTGCTACTGTGTCACTCTGCCTCCCTCTACTGGACACTTGACCACGGACGTATACATGTATAAAAAAGTGGACTTGCAACGACTTAGTATGAAATAGAAGCCAACCCAGCGGCCATTTTACCGAGCCGAATACAAATGCGCGGGCTGGCTCGCTTCTATTGACGCCAGGGATTCAATGATCTCTCGCTGATTAAGATCATTACGGATCCAGATTTTTTTATATATGTCCGTGCGCCTGATAGGAAGAAACAGGCTCTCAGATCACCCTCAAGCTGATGGTCGATGGGCAAGGGGATTCCGTCCTGGACCAGCTTGGAGAAGATTCAGAGACCGACCATGCAACACTCAGCCAACCGGACCAACTTTTGACCGTGAGATGCGGGCACGGCAGTTTGAGCAGTTCGTATCCTACTGTACGGCATGGGTGATATTACGTTCGTCATAATGGATAAGAGATCGATGATGATGAGGGTGTGTATCCACAAGGCTCCTTTTCTTAGAGCTTAGCTACGACGCGGAAGGATTGAGCTGACAAGTTTTCCGTTGAAACTTAGTTTACAAAGTCATAACGATCGCCGGCAGCACGCACGATGTTAAGAAATAAACAGTTATGGACAAGACGGAGTGTAACGCTGTTTAACAAAACAATAGAAACAAAACGTGACCCACTATTCGCAAAACAGGGTGAAATAGTTTAATTGTAATTTTTCTCAATTCCTCTTCCTGCTATTAATTCCATACTTCAGACTGATTCACAGTGTATATCTGCGGTAGGCCGTGGTAAGTATAAGTAGTAAAGGTTGTGGGTTTTGCTCTTTTTAAATGAGTACTGCTATCCTTTCCAACAGCCAAGAAGCCTCTATTCTGTTTGACATTGGAGTAGTGGGCTACAATGGTGGCATGTTCGAGATACAATCCACATCATCGGTGAAAAAACAAGACCCGGTTATTTCTGGCAGTTGAGGTGGATCTTCAGGTCTAAGGATTTCATCCGATGTCACCGAGTTTGTTTCATTCTGTTAGTCCTGAGGAGAAAGTGGTCCCAATACATGTATGTGATACTCGAGAGACATCGCTGTGAGTGTGTTTGTGGATCCATTTCAACACCGGACGCAGGCGGTTGGTAAAGTTTAACATGATCCAACTTTGTCGACTATCTGCGTCCGTGGCATGTGTTTCCAGTTTCATGATGGAGTGTTTCCATATGACTTGTTAGTCTGTATAGCAAACCCGATGATTCTGACTACTCTACGAATCAAGAGTCCGGTAGCATCCAATGTCCACGCAACCAAGACTGGGGAAATTCCTCAAGTTTTTGGAAAACATACCTAAGTCGTCCCGTAGATATTCAGCATATTCGATTGGCACCGTTGAGGTTCGGTTATTCCTGGCCGGGTAGGCCTAAGTAGGCTAGCTATTGAACTTCCGGCCAGCGTTGTGAAAACAACCTGAGGTGAACGCACGTTTGCCATGCGAAGCAACGTAAAATGCATTGTTTTCATCTCGCACTGACTGATTTCACGCAAAGTCACGTCCTTGATCCTACAATATTTGACTTTACACAGAAATCGAAGGTCGTCTTCGCCAGAAACAATACCAGGTGAAGTGCAGACCAATGCAGGCTTTGTGCCTGAAACATGCTCTCAGTGGAGATATACTTACAGTATTGTCCACTGGATATGGAAAAAGCCTCATTTTTGAAAAAAAAACAAACACCCGGATTCTCAATTTGTTACCCTTGGCCCTTGCCTCACACCAATGATAAATCTTTTTATCAAAATTATTTTAAAAATGCAACTCTCAAAGGTGTCTAAGCTGGACAGCAAAATGATGTTCGACATAGTTCTCTTTCATTTTCCTTCAGTTTTTTAAAGGGTTGACCAGTGAATTGGTGATAAATTCTCACCCAAAGCAGACCTCCCCTAAAATGGAGCTAATATTCACTGCCCAGAAAAGTAGCCATATGAAACTGCAGCTCTCTGCAAAACAGCTAAATAGTGCCACTTTCGGACCTGATTGCATTAAAAATGCTCAGAATTGGAAGCCCCGTGTTCGGGCCAGAGGTTCAGTGCATTTTGTTTTAATCCCCCATTCAATGTCTCTCAGAACTCTCTAATATAGAATATTTTGAGTGCATAAATATTATTAATGAGCTCGGTGGACATATTTCTGGCCTATTTGCGTGGGTGCACCCCGACCAAAGATTTTTTATCAAGAGTCGTCAGGACCGGACTAGACACCGTTGGCCGAGTTCGGACGGCTTGTTCTCGTATGTTCACGAACAGCTTGATTTGTCGTTCTTGGGTCGACCGCTCGAACGCCGGGAACGTACAATTCGTCATCGCTGGTAGTTGGTGACGAGCAACGTGGCGGCGTCCATATCGTAGTAAACTATTCGAGAGTTAATGCTTGGACAACTGGACTGAATTCATTTCTATTAAACAGGAACATTCACTTCTGTGTTGTGAAAAATAATAAATGTTAATTTTGCAAAACATGTTGTCTCCAACTTTGTAAACCATCTCTCTATTTTTTGCAGCTGTTCAAAAATCAAAGTCTTACGAGTTTTTCTGTGTGTTCCTGTAAAACCCTGATGAGGAGGTGGTGTGTGATCCTGTTCCGAGAACAGTGTTCCCGAGTCGTGTTCCCGCCGTTCGAACGCGAGAACAAGAAACCCGTGTCAAGAACACGGCGCCCGAACTCGACCTATGGGCTTCGACCTGGATCAAGGGAGGGCGCAATTTTCCCAGCAACGGAGGCTCCTTAGGTCAGAATTCGCTCATCCGAGTCGCCCAGCGCCCGAACAGTGCCAAAGCATTACCACTGGCAAACAAAAAAAATAAATAAATAATGCTTCGCTAACAGGTTGTGGTAACTTCGCAGTCACAAGTCGTGCACAATGTAGTCAATAACAGTGCAAAGCCATAAACCCTTCCCAGGGCCCTGTTCGAGGGTTGGAAATGAACCGTTCTCCAGTGCACGAACGACCTGGAAATGCACACGTCAAGGTCGCATCGCTACCAACAAAATGAAAATTCTGCTTGAGGCGGATCACTGCAAATGTAAAGTTTCAACTCAATCTGACTACGTATTTGTCCCTACGGTCATTTTAAGTACAAAGCCACACGAGTGTGTAAGCACGTGCGCATCAAGCATGACAAAGGACAAATTACACATTTTTTTAACTGACCTGTTCCTGAAAAGTCGGTGCTGCGCAAGAGCAGTAAGTTGTAGCAAAAAGTGTATAAGAATACATTATTTAGAAATCAAAATGCACGTTGAGTGTAAATCAATGTCCTGTTGCGATATCGAGGACACTGTGAGCTTGGGATGATTAAGTACCAAATTTTTTAGGGTTGACACAAATCGTTTTCAAATAAGCAGTCTTCCAACGAATAAGTTCAATTAATTAAATTGAGAGAGCTATTTGTTTCATCAGATTCTTAATAGAACTGGGAAGGATTTAGATCAAAATACTGGCAAACATTTCGACTATGTTTTCATGTACATTTTTGTATTAGTTGGTTCTTATTTGTTCTGGCCTAAGGTGGACTTTCCGATAAAAGATGATTTAATTAACAGCAGCCGACATGGTCTTTTGCATGAGAAAAGAAATTTCCATTTCTGAGTGGAGAAAGTCTTCAGTCCTTCATCCTAGGTCAGCTTGGGTTCACTGGCTTTTTTGCAAGAGACCCTGGATTTATTGCCTGAGTGCTTAAGCGTTTGAAAAGCTCAGTCTTTTGGATAGATTACTTCAAAAACCATCCGCCGCTTTAAATTTCCACGGGTAGGTAAGTTTTAAATGGATAAATCGCCCCCCCCCCCCCGTAATACATCGTTTATATAAGTTGAATTTCTCTTAAAGTGGTAGCAGTCAGCGGGACCTGTGTTTACAACCTGTGTTTGTAAAGTCGATGGCATTTGTTTTGCATGTTTTCACTTGGTATTTTTGTCTTCTCGCTGTGTAATTAGCGATGTTATTGTTACTGCTCTCATGTTTGTTATACTGGTTTTCATATATTTGATGTGTAATAGATCTCGAATCTATGTATACATATATTTTTCATTATTTTTTATATTTAATCACTATGTTTACCGGTGTATCCTATTGTTTTAAGTGCCTGAACTTGTGTTTTGTCAATGTAACTTTACAGGATTTTAATGTGCAGCGCATTTGAACATATTTTAATGAATTGACGCTGTATAAATGAATGAATTATTAATATTGTTATTATTTCTCGATGGGAATTAAATACAATTTAATTATTAAAAAGAAACGACTCATGAACTCCAAATGACAATAGCAGTGTCTAAAAGGTTAAGAACTTTGTGTTTATTTGGGCGTTAAAACCATTACTTAAAGCGAGCATTAAAAGATGCAGTTAACTCGAACTTACAGTTGCCACATCATACTTGAATTGAACAGTTAAAGCTAAACAACGAATATTGAAAATGTACTATTGAATATCTACAAATGAAGCAGAGTAATAAAAATACGTTTTGCTCACGAAAATAGTATTGAAAGCAGTGATAAGGGAAAAGGACATTGGTTTGAACAAATTGAAGGATCCGCGCGACTTTGAAGACTTGTTTATAAACACCCCCCCCCCGAAAATGTCATGTCAGGCAGCAGGAATTGGTCAAAAAGTACATTTCAGAAATGCGTTGAGGTGGAGGATGTAGCTGGTGCAGGTGCGTATGCAGTTTTCGACCTTATAGCCCCTCTCTCTGAGACAAAAAATGGGAAAGGAAAAAATGGGGAAAATAATAAAAAAAAAATAAATAGTAAGTGCACCAATACCATTGTCAATAATCATGACATGTATAATGCTTCATCATTGTTTCTGCTTGTCCAAAAAAGAGACATTAGAAAAATATCCGGCTTGACCCCACCCCGGAAGATTTTCTGGATCCGCCCCTTTGGATGCAGAACCGTCAAGGAGTTTGGTTGCAATCAACACAGAGTTTGGATTGTCTCTGTCGTTGCAGGTGTTTCAGAGGCGCCAGGACGGGTCAGTAAATTTCACCCGTAGCTGGGCCGAGTACTGCAATGGATTCGGTAATCTGACAGGGGAGTTCTGGTTGGGTAACGAGTATCTTCGTCAGCTCACCGGGGAAGGCAGATGGGAGCTGCTGGTGGAGCTACTTGCACGTAGGCCGGACACGTCATTGGTGAGACGACTGGCGTGGTACCAGACATTCAACATCACTGGTGAACAATACACCCTGCACGTTGGTGGTAACATTGACAACCTACACCTGTCTGTGTGTGATGTCGCGGACTGCCGAGTAGCTGGTACGTAAGCAAAGCTAATCATCTTCAGTTTGTTTTGAAATTGAAATGCACGTGGAGTGGAGTTTCGGAGATACATTATCAACAACTTTAATTCTTCCAAGAATTGTGCATTTTGAGATTTTTATTGTCATTGAAACCGTTATATTGTCAATAACAACCGGTGTTTCCACAAAGCGTTATCGTCACTTCAGGGATTATTGATCTTTGAAATCATTGTTATTCAGTGTATGTTTCTGTGTTTCAACGATAACTCTGTAACGCAGTAACATAGAAGTTCATTTAAGCTTCGTACTGTGCTTTGCCAGCCATTCTATTTTGTCGCTAATCAGCAAGCACATCCATTTTATTTACACGAGCCTATAAATGTAGAATTAGAATATGTCGCGGGATCGTGTACCTTGAAGAAGGTTGTAAGCGCTTGCGTACTTTTGCCGGGAAGCATAATCGATGCAAAAGGACGTATGTATGCAACTATATTATATTAATGAAACATAAAGATTTCTTTGGAAATAGGTCCAAAAAATTTCCCAAGTCGTTTGATACCGGTAAAGTGTTCAAAGGTTGCTGAATTTTATCCGTTTTTACTAAATAAGGAGAGTGTGTTTCTTATGCCATTTTACTGGGAACACTGTGTCTACTGTGATCATGCTTCCAGGCAAAAGGGCGTAAGTGCGCTTACGGCATTAAGATTGATCGGACATAGATGGAAAGGGTTACCAGAATGGATGAAGTCTTCCGAAAAGCAAGTATTGCCTAATACACTGACGCTTGATCTACACTTTGTATTGACAGAGCAGTTTTATCGTCAGGTTGACAATAATGTGAGTTTGTTCTCTGTCGTCTCGTTTCCCGCCCGAATACTATCACAAATTATACATTTAAATCACAACATCAGAGCATGTGATCGTTATGCCCTCCTCCAATAGTGTATTTACGGGGGGTGCATGTCTTCCAGTGGATGCCTGGCCAAAATTGCCCAAATAGTTAAGCTTAGTCCGAGGAAGCCGAAGGTCGAATTCTCGCTTCCGGCCACTTCAGACCCCATGTCCAAACATACTGCCCAGTAGCAATAAATCATTTGATACCGCATATAGGCTTCAGATTATTTAAACAGTGTGTATAGTATGAGCAAACTTTCAACCACGACTTCATTTTAAACATTGACCTTTCCTTTCAAAATTCAAATTTTTGTGCCCATATGCAATCACACTCAAACCACTACTCTAGAAACGAATTCAAAACGTTTCAATTTAATTGAATGTTTCGAAGGTGCCATTCTACAAATCACAGATACACAGTGTAAGGTTAAAGCTGTATTTTAAGTGTTCAGGTTTTTACATTTTATTTTCCCTTTTCAAATGATTTTGATATGATGTAACGAAGTTTTGATCGAAGTGCTTCAGATATTCATAGTGACGTAGTAGCCGATCGGTATGTCAAAGTCTCTTGTCTCTGGTCAGCGCGCGCATCGATTTGAAGCATGCACGTAATTTTTTTCCTCTGCAGTGCAGTGCTGCAACAGCGCCCTCCTTTGCCGCACTGCCTCAACATTTTGCAGCCAGCTCGATCTTTTACTCAAGACGATAGATCTCAAGGATATCATTGTTAAGCAATGATAGCAGACTATGGACAGTTGTTTGTTGTCAGCTTATTATCATAAAAAAGCTGGTCTAGTTCCATGACTCGACAACGTGTGCCTGCAATTGCCTGTACAATCCCACCCTGAAGGGGGGGGGGGAGTCGCGTCGCCGAGGAGTCAATTCCGCAACATCAGTCTGACCGGAGACAAACGTTTTTGTTTGGCGTTAAATCGAAGTTCAAGAACAGAATTATGCTCCATTCCATGTTGGGCTCTGCCACACTTCAAAGGATCGATAGGCTCCAAAGTTTTTGTGTGTATGAACATTGAATGAAACCTTTTGTTGCCATAGGCCTATACCAAGCTACATGGAGCATGGAGAGAATAAAATATCTGTTCCGTCTGCCCAACGCTTTAATTTAGGAAAACAGGGCTATGTTATCGTTATTCGTGTATTGTGCATGAACTCAACTGTCCAGGAGAAACTTTGAGCTAATGGCTTCCAGACGGATCCTGCTTCAATACTGAACTTTTCCAAGTGCCACTCGACAGTGTTGGGAGCACGTCGGACTGTCCCTGAAATTGCAAGATTCACACTAGTTGGAGACGAAGCCATTCTTCCAAGAGATTGTTTCCAGAAACAGAAAAGTATATTTTAGGTTAGGTTAGGACCTCCCGTTGCCGCACCCTGCTGAGACTTTGGGATCCAGTGGATTCAAAAGAAAGAGAAAAAAAGACAAAAAGACCTCGTAGACCCTATAGCTGCGGTTTAATCATATGTTATAAAACAAAATTATACCGTTTACCTAAGGAATTACAAGTGGAAGTGGGGGGGGGGGGAACGATCGCCAATAAATATGTAAGAGGCCTCTGTTGAACCTAAATGGTACACAAATCGTTCAATTAACTTTTTGTCTGCTCAAAAATCTGGGGAATCGAGATTCGATTAAAAAAGTGCACGTGCAGTTCTTTTTTAATTCCACTCAAACTTCCGTCTTGAAAATGCCAGTTATAGGAGACTGTTTCGGGGGACCAATTATGTCTCCGAATTAATGGATTTCCTCTGTTGTCCAACTTTGCTTTCTGTCTCTGTCTTGGCTGTGCTTTCATCATTTCCTTTCAGACGATCGTAGAACTTATGGTGGGCTAGTTTTTGTGGTCCCTCGATGCCTGCATGAATACAAAAATGATGCAAACTGCTTCCTTGCTACCTTGGCCTGAGATACAAATCGAAAAAAGAAGAGGGCCTGTGTCACCGTTCTAGATAACTTTGCAAGTTTAACCTTTATTTTAAAAAACGGCAACCCCAGATCCGGGCCACAACACAGAAAACGAAATAAAAGCAAAACAGATTCAAGTGCTTCGTAATACTATATTATGTCAATTCAACTTCCAGTTATTCTCTACTTTACTTTATGTACAGTTCTTTATCAATACTGACTCTTTCCTAAAAAAAAAAAAACAGCTGAAATCTGGTTTATTATATCTCAAAGTCCGATTACTTTCTTATTTCCAACTTGTTAGAACAGTTTTTAAAGCAGCTGTACTTCGCTAGCACTTTAAGTCTTTATACCGGTATATTTAAACAAAATAATTGCAACAAACGATGAGGCAGTGTCACAGTCAAATGATGTCTCCAAGGTTTGTCTAGCTGTGAGCACCTCATGGGCCAAGTAACTCAGATGCGGTAGTAGTAAACCCAGTTCTCTGGTTTTGTCAAACTGCTCGATCTCAGGTTCTGCATCTCCAGTCGGTCCATAGATCCGACTTCATAACTATGGAAGGCCACGGTAATCAAGCTTAGCCGATACTTGTGAGATGGGCTGTTGCTGGCGGGTGTCAAGACGACCAGGGCGACAATTTTATGGTCTGGGTCTGGTCATTCGGCCTGGTTTGCCGAATTCTGGTACTGGGACAAAGTAGCCTACCCAGTATTTAGAACTGACCGAAGACCTGATCTTCTGAATCAAGATTTCTGTCTTTACAGTTGAAGCCGGTCTCAAACATGCTCAGATGATTTCTCCCGATCTTCACTCTGCCAAATCCAAAATGTCTCCTTTCTCTCTTTCTCTCTATCTCACCAACCTACCTTCTCATTCTTATAATACACCACAATGAAAAACCGCAGGCGAAAACATACACTAAAGCTTAACAAACAGGCAACTGCTACCACCCCCACAACCAAAGGCATCACAACTCGTAGCTTTTCTCTTGTAGGGTGTGCAATGTTTAGTATGTTTAATATGTACGACTCTATTGCCATAGATCCACAGTCAACATCAAGCTACTAGATACCTCTTTCAGCCATTTCTTCAACCTTCCTATGAACATTCCATTTCTGATATGATCATACGGAGCATAGAATCACCAGCACATCGCACGGATGCCGTTCCCTTCAGTAGGGAAAGGACGGTGGATCAAACGCCTCCAGACCATGCAACCTCACGGGCCTGAACATCGAAGAAGGGAACAGCTAGTTAACAATCCTTTCCCTCTTTAGTGTTTTTGCAGATAATGCACCCCTTTTAGGGTCCGTCGCCTTCCATTGTATTCGTTCTTTGATCATTTCCTATTTTGCATGCCTTTTACGCAGTCCTTGCCCCTTTATCCAGCCACCAGTTTTCTCACCCCTTCCTTTTGCCATTCTACGTAATATTCATGCCTGTTTGATTCCTTGCTCATTCTCTCTGTCCAAGTGGTGATTTTGACTTTGAGAAGGGTTCAGCTGGGGTTGAAACGTGATGCACCCTAACGTTTTTGGTCGTGATTTAAATAATTCCAAAGGGTAACAACACACTCCATTCGAGTGAAAATTCATTCCCTCAGATTGAATACAAGGACAGAATAAATTTGAATGAAATTTCTTCCCTCCAATAGACCGAGATTTCACTCCAGATTCCTCTGGAAAAGGGTTCATTTTCAAACCAGTTTTGTTTAAATTCAGAATTATTTCTTTCTGAAATGTGTGGTCCCCAACTGCCGGTCCCTTAAACACACACAGGCACAACCAAAGATTCCGTACTCTGTTGAAATAGTTTTTCATTAACTAGAATCACAAAAACGTATTCGTACACTGCCTGCTGCCAGCCTTCCAATTTGAATTAGGAGCAGGACGCTTCAATTCAAAACTTGAAATTTACCGATGTCTAAATACCTTCATACAGTGTGGGGTTTAGGGATGGGATAGGGATTGGTCGGTTTGCTCGAATAGGTGAAAAGGGTTCAAGTTAGATTAGTTTCAGGCCGAATGGGATCATCACTCAGTGGTACAAGTACACAGTTATGAAGTCAGTGATTGGTAAATGTACTCATCAGTGGCAATCCAACAAGAGCAATTACGCATCGGTTCGTTAACAGTAGACTGAGAAACTTTAAGAATCATTTCCAACTACAAAATGATAACAATGTCAATGGAGGTTAGTTCGTGGTCACAGCCTCGCTGTTGTTTCGATGCATATACAGATGACGCAAGAACAAGTAGCGAGAAATAATTAACTTCATGGCCTTTACAAGATAAATTTAGCGGGAATATTCAAGTTGCAATTAGCTATAATGCTGATAATTCCCTGTCCTCGTTTATGTTTTCTTGATATGAGAAATAGAAAAAAGTGTGTCATTCCATCATCTGAGCCTGACATACCAAAGATTGGAGCTTCACAGAGCTGCTTATGCCTGAAACAACGCTGCACTGTTATACATGTATATTGGCAAGAATGGTGCGGAAGTACATACAAAGACAAACTGGTGGCACGAAAGCTATCGCACTGAAATTTGTTCCAACTGAAAATGATGTCTTGAACCTCTACGTGATTTTGTTTTTCGTCAAGGAGACACAAATTTCATTATTAATCAAATGTAACTTTCAGCAGTTGTGGGTAAACAGTAGTTGTTGATATACTCGAGTTTAATCCTTACATAGAAATATTCCACCGACAAGTTTACAATTACTGCAATTCATGGTGTTTCCTGCAAATTTGTTTTTCGTATGTTTGCTCTTCTTTTCTACCTGATGCTATTGACATTTCACAATGTCATCTGCTCCTAGTTTCTGTTCCTTAAGCTTATTAAAGGGTCAATGCAATGCTTTGTTCATCGACAATCTTTTCAACAGCTTTACAACCCTTGGGGAATTTCGTTATGTGTACTTTAATGTCTAATCTGGCCTCGGCGAGTAACGGGGACTCCCTATTCAGTTAGACAACCAGCACACGAGACATCGGATTCGGGTCTAACTTGAAATTGTATATTTGATGATACTCTCGCATATGGTAAACTGTAAATGAGCAGGATAAAAACAATGTGCAAATAATTAACATCCACAAAACCAATGTGGCACAAAGGTCAATTGTGACACTGATAAGCAATGCAGGAAACTAATTGGCTTTTGCAAAATAACATACGAAAGGATCCAGCAAAAGAACAATTCGGCTACCGGCGTGTAAAGCAGTGACAGAAATGGACCAGGAATAAATCAGTTGAAAAACTGGGAACGTGAGCGCGTATACACACAACCAGTGTACATGTAGCGAAGGAGAATACAAAATATTTTAACTAAACATTATCTATTCAGAATAAGCAAACAAGATCTCGAAAAGTGGTTAACAGTATGCGGGCTAATCAATTTGAGGCAAAATAAATTGCAGCTTCAAATGATTTATCGCCGCGGGACATTGGAGGCCCTTGTCTCTTCAGTGGGTCAGTAGTGTTCACTCGCGGTTGCTTGCACGGTGATTTGATGCCTCGAACTAGTTACTGGCGAGACCTTAAAAGGTTAGTAGCTCTGGAGAGAGTTACTCCCGGTCACTTTTGCTTGAGCAGCCGTGGCGTTTGATTGGAGAAGAGGAAATCTGTTTTGCTCTAAATGAAATGAAATACATGTGCAATATCGTTGGACGGTAAAAACTTACAGAATCGTAGCCTCCGAGAGTGCAGTTCGAGCTAAGCTGCCACAATTGACTTATTAAGTGAAGATCAAAAAGTGGTGTAGCCTTGGAGGCAAATAAACGATAAACAGACCCAGGTGATTTATATCAGAAGAATCAAGATTCGGAACGAATGTTGCCAAGCAGAAAAACAGAAGATTATTCAGAGAAGCCCTGACGTGTTTTGTTAGTAGGATCTTCGTGCAAAAAAACAGCACTTCTTCAGGGCGCTGTAGCGATTTAACAGTCACAAACTGACTCGAGAGTGCACTTTGCGGTCAGCACAATGTCCTTTGTGAGAGACAGAGCAGTTTGATCGCCAGGTTGAACAAAAATCTTAAATCACAACATCAGAGCATGTAATCGTTATGCCCCCTCCACGCGTAACTAGGGGGGGGGGTGCGTGCACAGCAGTAGACGCCTCTGCACCCCAGTTGCCCCCAATTTGAAATCTCTGTTGAGTTTATAATGCAACTACAGCTTATCTTCTTGTTGTGCCCCCTTGAAAAAATGTGTGCAACCTCCGGTGCCCATCCAGAATTTACTCCGTTACACCATTGTGCCCCCCCCCCGCGGAACCGCCGAACAGTACCACAGACTTACAAATCGTAACCACAGCATAGCTTGTTCTAGGTTGTTGTGTCCTCGCAGAATGGTATGACCACAACAAAAGGCGAAAAAGCGTAACTTCCCTTGATTATATGATGTCACATTGGCTAAACCTGCAGATTCCTATTACATTTTGCCACCTCCTAAAAATCCAAGGCCATAAATATCTGAGCAATGATTAAAAGTAGCGGCTATCAAACTTGATACTTCGTTCCCAATGGGATTGGATGCGAAATTAACTAAGAGTAAACAATGAAGTGATAAAACGGCAGAAACCTTTTAGGATTAATATTTAACTTTTAAGTCATGGGTCAAAAGAAACCTCGCCTGAGGTCCATAATGCTGGTGTCCAGAGTAAACTTCCTTTAGAATGTTTCGCTTGGACTGTATGTTTAAAAAATTCCGTTTCAGTCCGAAACCGGTCGGCGAACGAGCGAAGTCAAAGCCCAAGCGTGCAAATAATGAATGGCGTTCTAAACGCTATTTCCTGTAGTTTCCTGTAGGTGGCTGGGAGGGCAGGAGCTGGGTCTTTACTGCTGGTGTCCAGAGTAAACTTCCTTTAGAATGTTTCGCTCGGACTGTAGGTGTAAACATGAAGGAAAGACGCAGAAGGGGTTACAACTCTGGCACATGAAAGTACTCGATGATCATCACCGCCCGGTCAGACAACAATAGTAAACATTCCTAAAATGCCCGATTACTGCCTGCAGCATAGCCGGACAAGTGGAGCCAGTAATATCCTAGCAATATTTTTGGAGTTTTCTTTGCAATTAACTGCAACCTGTCGCAGTGACCGGAAAAATAGGCCGTCAGCTGAGACTAAGAAACAGGCCGTAAAAATGAGTTCCGTTCCAGCAGTGCTGGGAATACTTTTTGAATGCATAAATGTGAGGTTCTGTACATCCAAACCGTTATGTCAAAACGTCTCCAAAACATCCTGCAGTGTTTTAGTAATTCCATCTCAAAGTTTGTTATAGTCTTGTAAGCTATAATGCGTAATGCATGCACATGTATACACTTCTAAGGCTTTATTTGGGCACTTCCAACTTTAAAATTAGAGGACTGCGATCACGTCAAACCTTCAATATTCTAAATTTAATTTATATTACGAGTAAATGTGACAAATGAAGAAAAGACGGCACCTGATTTTTGTCAGGTCACACCACAGAAAGGTTTTATTATGTTTTTCTTAAAAGATTTTTGATCTAGCAGACACCACCATTGTTATTCTGGTCTCAAAATATTTCACAATCTGGCGTATTAGAATGAAAAAAATAAAATGCAAAAGGAGAGTTAATTAGTTTTGTATGGTACAGATACCAGGGGGCTGTGATGTCCAAAATGGAGATGAAAATGTAATAACTTGCTGACAGCAGGGGAAATACAATGTACATGTAGGGAACTTCACTCAATGTACTCCTAATGTAATTATGTTTCCGACCGAGGCCCCCCCTTGTTTGAGCCAATCAATTTGTGCTAAAAATGGAATCCAATTCCCAAATCCAAATCAAATGACTAATTCATACTTTGGTGTTATTATCTGGAACAGGTCTTACGATCCTGAAACAAGGCATTTAGGAAAATGTCCCAAAAAGGTTAATCTCACCGGTTACATTGATTATCAAAAGAGCACATTTAATTCAGATCTAATGCTATTTTTATGAATAAAATTGC
>NW_028257814.1:0-40581 GCF_054643075.1 Acanthaster planci | reverse complement strand
AATGCAAGCTTATGCATTTTGCAGACAGACACTTATGAGGATAATGAAGATCGTCTTTTCTTGACATTTATGTGTTTTAGGCTGGTGGCTTCACACTACAACCGACTGCCTGTCATCGAGTCAGTCAGGATAACAATTGCTTGGCTTTATCTCTGGACTGGAACACTGGCAAGTATCACAGGTAGGCATCTTTGGGTATTTGCTTGATGCCAAGTTAGAAGAAAACTGATTTTATTGTGGCTGAACTGAGTTAGTAGCACTATGATATTTGGCTCGGGGCATATGATATCTGATTTTTTTTTTCATGATGAATACGACAGATTTGTTTATTTACTGTGCACTTGATAAGTTTGAGGAACCACAATGATAATGTACTTCCAGCTGACGAGGGACTGATTGGACAACGTTTCAAAACGAGTGGACTTTTCCCTTTATGTACAATATTAATGCTTGACATGGCATTGGACATCCTGTCTTAGTGTTTAATTAACAAATGATGTAACAGTATGGATTTGGACAGATGTCTGAACTGGTTGAATTCCCCCTGAATTTCTATGTATGGTGACATGAAACCAAACACGGTGCATGTGCTTTGGAGTTGTTCATTTTTCATTTCTAGCCAGACTCCCTCCGTCATTGTCAGTGATTCTAAGGGGAGTCTGACGTTGTGTCGGCTCTGTGACGATTCCTCAAGTGTTGAGAGCATGCTTCGTTGGCCGGCCCATGGGTTTGAGGCATGGATAGCAGCTTTTGACTACTGGCAACCAAACGTCGTGTACTCCGGTAAATCAACCTCCCCCCAAGTCTCTGAGCTTGATACAAATGAAAGGATAGTGGATTTAATACCATGCAGTTCTTGGACAAGTGTGAAATCAAAATTGAATAGTTGCACAGCTGTCGTCAAGTGTTTAGAATCTGTCACAGTGCAGTGTATCACTAAAACAATAACCCTGCATGGCCCAAAGCTAACACAAGGACTTTGCAGTTTCTGGATAGATTCAGGAACAACCAGCCAGGCAAGTATTACTTAAAAGAAGTGAATCAACGAATGTTTGTCTCCTCCTTGCAAATGGTTCACTGATATGGAACCCTTCAAATCGCAAGCAAATTTTTTTTTTTGGTTGAAATAATATGTATGTTCGATTTGCTATGTACTTATTGTTACTTCAGCACACAGTTAAATGAGGTAGATTTCTTTCTTTCTTTTTATCGCTTCCATAATGTCTTACATGTTCAAAACACTGTGCAGCCTCCGGTAGCTTGGAATTACCATTGCTTTTGTTGAAGTTCCCATTTACATGTCTACTTCTTGTCTCTGGTTAGGTGGTGATGACTGCCGGTTCAAGGGATGGGACACAAGGACACCTTGCTCCAAACCTCTCTTCATCAGCAAGAGGTACACTACTGTATTAGAGAATATTTTCTGAAGTTTGTTTGGCATCAAACTGTGCCTTCCTTTGTTGCAAAGTGAACAATCCTGTCATTGTGTGCTGATGTTTTTGTGCCTGCCTTTTATTTGGCCACAAACTATTTGTTATATTGCATACCTTATTCAATTTTGTTGACAGTCACAGTATGGGAGTATGCAGCTTGCATAGTAATGCACACAGAGAGAATCTCCTAGCCTCAGGAAGGTAATTATGATTGTGCAAGACTCTGTTATTTATAAATAATATTATACCGTATACAAAAGGGAATAGTCAGGTAGTTGTTATCCTTGATTGATAAGCCGTTCATGGTTGGGAAGTCCTGTTGGCTGTTTTCAAATTGTCTGTGTGTTCACAACTCTAGCTCTTCCCATTTACCTCTGGATAAAAGAAGAGCAATTGAAACACACTGTCTTGCTCAGGGACAATTGTTTCTCCCCCACCATCTAGCTACGATGAGTTGGTGTTGCTGTGGGATACCAGACAGATGCGCCAACCGCTGACTCAGACCAATGTCGGCGGGGGAGTGTGGAGGCTGAAATGGCACCCTCACCATGGCCACTTGCTCCTGGCGGCTTGCATGCACAACGGGTTCCACATCCTGGACTGCGCAAACATAAATGGTATTGATGTTTCCCTTTTTACTGATCACTTTTCTTTGCGTAGCGCTTGCGTCTCTGCTTGTGTCTCTGACCTAACTAGAAGAGTAGCTTTGATTCGCACTGTGCTCATGCACACTGGTTTGTTTTCTGCAGTATTGGTTATCAGCTATCCAAGACTTGTATAGGAAATGCTGAAGATTGAGTGTGACCAGAACTGAACTAACATGAACAGTTGATAGCTTCATGCACATCATCAAATCTGACTATTGACAGTGTGCTACTGTGACACAATCATCTGACACAGAATTATCCAACAAGAGTGCCTTATTTGTCTTATTTTCAATGGAGCTGGGTAGAGGTGAAATTTCAGTTGATTTCGGCAGCTAGCTTGTCCAGTCCTTGAAGAAGTGTAAAACTCAATCATTTCCAAAATGTATCGCTGCAAACTGTTGGGTCAAATGTCAATTTGTCTGTTGGGATTTGCCAGCTGGCTTCAGACAGCATAAATTAGACAACTGAGACTGATTCTAATGTACAAGTGATTTTTTTCTTGTGTCGTAGGTGGAAATTCCCAGCCTATTGTAGCCTCTTACATGGAACACCAGTCCCTGGCATATGGAGTAGATTGGTGCCAACATATACAGCCCCACCCTCCTCACAAGAAGCTTGCCGAATCATCCCTCTCCGATGACATAGTGTCTTCTTGCATTGAAACAAAACAAGTGCATTCTTCCTCGGACGGGACTGTACCATCATTGCCTGAGGGAGACCTGGCAGGTGCATTGGAGGGGACAAGCAGAAGCGCTGGTCAAAAAGAGGGGAACTGTACATCTGGCACGAAGCAAGAACGTGGAGAGAGAACTCCGAATGTGTCGGCATTAACAGAACAGGTTCTTAGAGCAAATGTATCAAGGAATGACTTACAGGCTTCACAAGGGGCACCGGAAGCTATCGCTCAGGGCCCTGCATGTAGTTGTAAAGTGAGTGGACGGACATACAAAGCATTTGACAGAAATGCAGACCAGTTGTCAGTGAGGGATACCATTGCATCATGCTCTTTCTATGACCACAGTCTCCATGTGTGGAAAGTAGACTGGATTGTGTGACGCCCCGTCAAGGACACTACAGTTGAGTGATCACTCTTCCCGACACTCAGCCCAGTGGTGTAGTAAGATCATTTTGATGGGGGAGGAGGGGGTGATTTTGTCCTCTTTTTAGCCGGCACCGTTCATAGTGGACAGTTTTTGGACAATGGGTAATGCTCCTCATGGCCTCTCACTTTCCAATATTTGTGCAACATGAACCCTAACAATCCCAAACCAGCCATACTCCAACACCAGGGTTTGTTGGAATCTGTCAGGATAAGTACTGCACTGGTATACTGGCTGTGTTTCACGTGGGACGAGGCATACCACAAATAGAGTCCAACTGTTTATGCACACAGTTTACTACATGGTGTTGAGTTTTGCAAGGATGTGGAAGATTGCTTGTAAATCACCCTAGGGACTCGGGGTTAATGAAAGAGCACTTGTGAAGGAATGGCACTTTCTAACACACCTTGCATGGACTCTAATTGTCACTCGTGATGATAAATACATTTTTATTGAACTAATTAAAACTTACTTTTAATATGTAACAACCAAGCACAATATTTAAACTCCAAGAAAATGACATCGTAAAAACTAGGATAAGTAACAAAACAATTTAGTAGTTTACCCACAAGTAAACAAATTTCTACATGTACATGTACTTGCCAAGGATGGAAAGTGAACGTGGGCCTTGCATGCTTTTTCCTACTGCAATGTAGGCTTCATCTTTCCAAATGCATGTAAAGCTCAAAAATGTTTCTGAAGAATTGCGCCCTGTATTGTACAACAATAAATTAAGTCACATTTTTGACAATGTGATTTTTCTCTGGGCCTATGAAGCAGTGGTAGGAAGCTAAAGCACTACGTGACAAAATATGGTGAATTTCAATTTAGAAATATTCAAAGGTCACACACACTGATAGTACAATTATGGCATACTATCCCTTGGAATGAACTATTCAAATTCCAAGAAAGGCCGAAAATGCACAATTCTTTACTTTAACGTCTCATGGCAAATGTAACAAGATATTTCATAGTCTTGATCACACCTCAGAAATTAAGAGTCGTTGACTTGGCGAAAACATCTTGTTCCGAGAGCAAGAGAAAGAAGAGGAAGTTGGATTGAGACATCATTCTGAACACCTGGTACCAAGCCTTTGAAGTAGCACGTGTTACCTATTTTCACGGCAAAATGTAGAGCACAATGTAAATATCCCACCAGCTATAATTCAAGTACTGTATACACCAGTGTGCTGACTTGTAGAGATTGTCTTGCCCATGTTAAATTTAATTACTTCCACAACATGGAAATGACCAATCTTGTCTCTCAATTCAGAAGACAAACGCTGAGTACTGTGAGACTTTGGAAAGAAGTCTTGGAAGGTGTCTAGCCTAACTGCTTTGCATTAGTTAGATTTCAGATTAGAAGTCTTTGGACATTCCATTGGAAGACAAAAAAATAAGCAATAAAATTAGAAGACCCTTGTTAGCACCAACATGTATTTGTCAACGGCATAAGAACCCAGAAATGTTTGATCACAGTATTTAGATAGGAAAGATAGCGGTCCAGCACTGAAAGCAATCTGAATTCTGGAAATCATGCGATGACAAGTTCTAAGTGTTACATACAAAGAGCTACAGGTACATGCAAAATGAGTTTCAAGCCTGCATAAGGTGCACACTTGGTGACTTCACAGAGTGGGATTGAGTGGGATTCGAACCCCAAACCTCTGCACGGTGATGCAAATGCCTTAACCACTGAGCCTTAAAGATTTACCAGGCTTGGCTTGCTGACATTCAAATCTACCAGGCAAATTTTAAAATGACATTCACAGCAATCCGAGGAAAAAAAAACCAACGACCGGGTAGCAAAATGTTTCAACCACAACTGAATAATTCATAATTTATGCTTCAAAGTTTGAGCCAGGATGACTAACTACTTTACAGGGTCTGTTAACAGCCAATTCCTCAATGAATTCACTTTGGAGCTGTCTTGTAGTTCCCCCATCCGTGGAAGCAACGGATGAATTTCCAGGTCTCTCTGCCTTTGCGGACTATGGCCAGTTTGCGGTTGGGTTCCTCTTCCTTGTTACGCATGTGTTGGACATACACCTATGGTAAGGACAATATACAAATGACCTCAAGGTCCAGACTTGCGCCCAAAAGGATTTAAATTTAAAAAAAACAAAAGACTACACTGTAAAAAGACACTGTATCTAGAATTCAATGAAAGTGCGGGAATGGAGAGTACTTTAAAAGTGTTAATGGAAGGGGTTTTACTGTTCAGAGGGAGTGTTGAAACTGCCGTTCAAATTCAGATGCCAGGGTACAATGTTTGCATTTATTTATAAATCACCCATTTACTGCAATCATAAAGATACGATGCTAAACATGCTACCCTCCTGGAGTATCACATCAGATGTTTAATTTTGGGAACGTAAAATGGGATTTATTTACCCTATGATTATCATAAACACAACAAGCCACCAAACGCCTGACATGACAACCAACTTAACTCAATGAAGAACCACTAATCAGCTGTGATTGCCCAACGACAACCTGAGCTTAAAGATGAATTGTGATCCAGCCCGAGGAATTCACACTACAGTGCACCCGTAAGTATTTGCCTCCAAGGGACTGCTTTCCAATTTTACAGTAGACACCCCGAATGCACATGTATTATCCTTCAGTTCAACATTAGTTACTCAAACCATGTCATTTGTTCTTCACTGTTTATATGTAGTGCTAGATATACACCAGTGTATATAAAAAATCTACATAAACTCACAATCCTACTGAAATAACATACTGACTGTTATCTTCCCCTAAACCTCAGTTTTGCTGTAAAACCATACCAAAACACTTAATTCCCTGTTTACCAAAATAATCTTTAGCCTTCCAACTTTTCCAAATAATCTGAGTGTAAAGTGGCCCAGGCACGGCAATTTCTACGTACTGCACTGCACTGAGAACTGCTTGTGGTGCTTACCTGTGTACTCTTAAAGGCTAGTTTCCTCTCCACTTCACTGCTGCTGGGACCGCACCATAGATACACCTCATTACCAGTGTCTAGGATCATTGCATCATCATCGGCAAGATCATCCTGGTATTAGAAAAATTGCAGTGATCGAAAAAAACCCTTGTATCTTTCCTTAAGGCATTGTTTTATAGTGTTTTACCATGTAGGTTCACTTTCTCTTTGGATAATTTCTCTGCAAGAGCAAATGAAAGTTTGAGACATTTGAAACAGCACTGGATCTCAGTATCCTGGGCATAGTAAATTATTAATGACCAGTCATAACTCCTCAAGAAATTGAAAACACATTTTAATAGAGCATATTTCAGTGCAATATATACTTGAAAGCTTGCAAACATTAAACTTCACTAAAAGAATAGGGAAGTATTTTTATTCTGAAAGATTCTCAGGAATAGGAAACTTACAAAATAAGCACTACTTCAGTTAGATGTCCAAAGAAAATCACGCAGGGTTATGAAAAACACACACAAGTTAACAATACCCAAATCCTACGTGGCTTCTAGCACAGAGCTTGATGACACTCAACACTTACTGCAGCATATATTACATTTCCACTGTTAAAGGTTATCCTGGGTAAAGGATTTCAAGGTATTTGAATCAGTATAAACATTCAGGATGTGGTGGTTATCCTTTTTCTCACTATATGGGGTATCCTGAGCATGGCTCTGAATGGGTTAACCTAATTGATGCCTAACCTGGCAGAAGTCGGAACATTTCTCAGACACAGTGAAGAAGCCCTTCTCGTTGGAGCACCTGAAGAGTCTGGAGTGATGCATGTAGTAGGCATCCTCGTCGTACTTGCGTTGGCCGCCCAGCGCCACCCACCAGAAGTTCTCGGGCTCCTCCCCCTCCGAGAGAAGCTGGAAGCTGTGGGTATCCTACAAAGGGTTGGGAAATGAAATCAAATCAATAAGCCTTTGCAAGTTCGATTTGAATAAAATCTGGTACACTGAGTTCTTTAAAATAACGTGAACATAACAATTGGAATTCTCCATACTAAAGCCACTGTTGCTATACCTCATGATTTGGGGCAAGCTTTTCCTTAGTAACATAAGAGATGCCTTGCAACAATACACTGTTCTCAATGGAAAAGAAGGGCATAAAGAAACCAGTCCATTCCAGAGATGGTGGTTGCTAAGCAAAGCCATGGTTGTAAAGAGCACGCGGTGAGAATTTACTATTAATCAACCGAGAACATGCAACAGACGGCATTTCCATTGCATAACAATTCCAGATTCTCACTACATCCAATTGTGCTTAGGTATATTCAGAGTTAACTTTATGTGTGCCAATGTCCGATAGCCACACCCTTACATTCCATATTAGGCCAATAATGTCAGAAATGGCTGCACAAAACGAATTTTGAGTAGATGCTGATCATAGTCGGACTAGCGCTCGATCGAAGGACCTCCAGACAGACAATGCTTATTTTGCCAGGCATTTGCAGCACTCCAGCATGCGACAAGACTTGGTTTGTGTTCGTGTTTGATCTTTTTTGATCAAAGTCGTAGTGTGAACCGAACCTTGGCACCTACTTGCAGCACTAAATAAAACTCTGCCATTGCTCTCGTCTGAATGCTGTCCACTCACTTTAACCTTACAATGCGGTAATCTGACTCTGCTACTAGAAAATACATTTTTTTCATGATATCTTGGGTACATATTACCATGGTGATGAGAGACATATACGTAGTCACAGAACAAAATGTGTGAATCTCCTAACCACATTTTTGGAGCATTCTGGAAAGACATTTACTGGTCAGTTCCCCAATAACTCACATCAAACATGTCATACGCCAACTCCTCTGCTATTCTGGCCATCTCGGGGTCAGCTTTGTTGCCAATCCAGGTGTAGACGATACCCTTACTGTCTTGGTTCCGGAACGGAACCTTCAAAATGTAACTAAGAAAACAAAACAAAACAAAAATCAAGAAAAACATGAATTGGCTCTAACTGATAAAAACAGCTGTGACGTTGGGAGAAGCGGAAGTGGTTTATTTAAAATAAATTTACAAACTTACTGATCATCTTACGGACAAGCTTGGTTGCCTGCTCAGTTCAGTAGTTTGACCAATTCACACAGAGTAGTATTTGATATTCAAGATGTTGAATTTTGGAACTCTGTGTTTTCGTTCTTCAATGAAAAACTTATTATAAGTAAACCTGTTCAGTTGCCTCTTGAGGTTGACTTGATGTTACCAATGTGACAACTGAAGTTCCATATATTTAAACTCAAGCTCCAAATTACAAATACCGAACTAACCCTACTTACCAGAACTCTGAGTTGAGCCACTGCACTGTCGGGTGCACCTGGACGCAACGGGTGCTGAGAGGGCCTCCGTTGGACCTGATGTGGTAGAAGGAGGGGTTGAGGCTCAGTTCTTGCTCCGAGTCGGCAGCCGATGTGGGCCTGCGCCGGCCGCGGTGGATCACAAACTTCTTCTTGAAGTGGGACAGGAACTTCAGATTTTCTTGTTGCTGGATGACAGAGACGAAAGCAGAGTTGCACGTATGAAACTCTCCTACTTACAATTTGCCATGATGAAGCAAAAGTTCCCTGATGCAGCATTTATGACAATTCAGATCAGCCAGGGGCCTGGTCTACCTTTATCTTTTATGGAAGAAACTTCTGGTGCTCATTAATAAAATATTATCTTTTGAACAGTTCTTTGATAAGCAAATATATTTTTAAAATTCTGTGTTCAAGAGTCCCAAACATTTCTTGAGAACACAGGACAATGAACACCATAGACTGGGCTGTTCTGCCTCTGGTTATCAATAGCTGATTTCATTTATCAGTTCGGAGGGAACCAGTCCCTTGAAAATTTTATTGTATGAGATGTCACTGATCATTTACGCAGCGAAAGTTACAGCTGCAGGCAAAATGTGAGTAACAATTACATTTTACAAAATGGTTCAACTAGGGACATGCGAGAGTAGCAAGACTGAAAATGTGCTGAGCGACATTATCAGCTGAAAAGCTCTGCATCACAGTGCCCTGTGCTCTCCCGAGCACAGCCAATCCCCGGTAAAACTCACCTGGCAGAGCCGCACTACCTCCAGCTTGTCACCAAACAGGGACTCAAACTTCTTCTGCAGGCTGAAGGTGAAGGTCAGCCAGCCCATGTTGCTGGCCTCCCGGCCCTGCCAAAAGTAGACGGTGCACTGGAAGTCCTCCTCTGGCTCCTCGTCGTCGTCGTCTTCTTCGTCATCCTCGTGTCCATCAGCATCTTCGCTGGCCTTCTTCTCCTCCTCGTCCCCCTCTGGGACGTCCTTTGGGACCCAGTAGCGGCAGAGGAAGACGTAGCTGTCGCCACTGTAGAAGTGACCTTTGGGGCAAAAAGACAAATATTTTGAAAACAAAAAGAAAGGAGAAACTGAAAGTGTCTCCATGCAAAAATGGCTCAGGCTTTACTCTTTCTTGGCAGAAATTCTCTTCCTCCACCCAAAAATTGAGAAGGAATTTTAGTTTTGTCTCTGTCGGACAAAATTTATTTACAATGTACAGATTTAGATACTTTACACAGCTCATTTCTATCAAGTTATATCTTCAAATAGGTGTTCACATTGTCATTTTTTTTTGTCAACAGTTCTTGAGTATTCCAAGAGAATAAAATCGTCAAGTCGTCACTGCAAAGAATATCACAAAACCCCAAACACTATACTCTGGGGTTGACGTACAGATGGGCAGAACTTGCTTGTGACAAATACAATAGCTATAGAGTACTGATGTGAATACATTACATGCACAATTATGTGTCTTAGAACATAAACTTGAGAACAAGTGCATGAACCAATATGTGTGTACTCTAGACTTGCTGGTTCAAATGACCTCAGACTTCAGCACCTTATATGATGAGAAATGCAACACCTACATTGAAAATATCTTATTGGAATGCTAAATTTGAAATGTGCCTATTTTCTAAATTAATTTATTTGTTGGTATATGTTGAAATACAAAGAAAGCTCTACAGAAAGACAGATCAGGACCTACCAATTTCTTTATCTGGAAGCCGGACAAATTTCTTGCCTTCCAAGACAAATGACTCCATACCATCAAGATCCTCGTTCCAATCTTCCATCAATTGGTCCTGAGGAGAACATTGCCAAATGTCCCAATGAATGATCTCAAAATTTTGCTTTTAACAGGAGATTCATCAGTTATGCATTATATTTCCATCCGGCTACATAAATGAAAGAAGTCACAGATGATATGGTGGAACTCAGCCCCCTTTTAAGCATTATTTTTGGCTCTTTTTTTAAACAGTCATCACATGTCTTATTCTTTTGTGTCCAAGCTTGTTTAGACCTTTGGATGGTATTACAAAGGAAATCTGACAAGATGTATTTTTCATCTACCCCAGACCAGCTAGTCAACCCTGGCAAGCTCAGTGGTTGAGTGGTTAAGACGTCTGCACAAGTAAGCATGAGGTCATGGGTTTGAGTCCCACCCAAGTAAGCTTGTGACTTCTTTCGCAAACTCTCAGACAAGCACTGAGTATCTAGTGTTATATGTATACGTCGGCATAAGGGTAAAACCCGTTTTAAAATGGAAATCTTGTTCCTTGTATTCTGTTGGGATTGCCATAGCCTACCAACAAATACACAGGCTTTTCAACGTGGCTTGAAGCAAAGACCAAATGATTTACCTTTCAAAAGTGAGAAGGGTTTTTAAACCTCAAATAGCATTTGTCTACAGCTGAAATGATCCATTGTGTTCCTTGGTGCTGGTGGTATGTTAAGTGGTGGTGGGGAAAGAAGACACATGAAAACCCAGTAACAATATGGTTGAGAGTCCAATCCACTTACTGCTTCATGGCTGGGCATGGAAGGTTGCCTAGGCAAGAAAAGAGCTGACAGGTCGGTCTTCATTTCATTCTGTCCATCCAATGCATCCTATCAACATAATGCAAATGAGACGTTTAGAAAAAAAAAATTTATACATGTATATGTTTTCAATGTTCACCATCAAACATTTAATTCTTAAGAGTTCAGGTTATCAAGTGTGGTGCAGTGGTACTTCGTCTGTAAAACTGGTTCCCATCCCACCTGGTATAACATAAAGGCAGCATGTGCCTACCTCTACTTAATCAGCAGATTGCTTTGTCTGAATAGATATTTTGCGGGTCGTTCTAGTTAGTATGCACGTTCTACAATCATTTGCAAAAGTATAGGACCACCCATACAAAATGAATTTACCTGAAGAAAAACCAAACTTAAACCAATCAATCATTGCAACTTAGGTTTAGTTTCAATGTGTAACCTTAATATCTTGGTTAAACAGCTATTGGACTACATTTCCATAATTTGAAATGTTAACAGTCTAATATTTAGTATGCCCTCCTCTGTTTCTGATGACTTTGGCTGGCTTTTTTACTCAAGCTGCCTACAGACTAAATGTCATTCAAGACCTGCCTTTGCAAAAAAATTCATTCAAATGGGCTCATCGAAATACTCTGAGGTTATGGACCGCTGTAAAAACAAATGTTATGTAATCATTCAATCAGACAATGTAATGCAGGCCCATGATAGAAATACCAAGGAAATTCCAGTGGTCTTAAACTTCTGCAAATGACTGTACAAAGCCGTCTTTAGAAACCATTCTTGGCTGGACTGAGGTGCATAAGGGACAACAACGGGGTATTTGGCTCATTCAAGAACAATCATGATATTGTTTCTAGAGATGACTACCGTCTGTATGGCAGGTTTCTTCAGGACAGCTTCAGCACGGCGGGTGTAGTCAACAGCCAGCACGTCATCCCAGCCTTGGAACTTAGACTTGAAGACCTGACTCTCAGTTCTATCAAATGAAATGGGAGAAAAAAGCACCTCAGGAAAGTGTTACAAGACTGTACGTCACTCTTCCTTTGGTTCATCGGTCCTTAACCTATCAGAGGTACTTTGATGAAAAGAGCTGAATCTAACAATATCCAAGGAACTAAGAGCAACAGCATGCTGAATTCAACACGTTTCTCTGAACATTTAGTTATGGTACAGAAACAAGTCAGTAGACTACAAATCAAAACTGTAGGTGTAACATCCAACAGAACCTCAAGTTTGGAGGTATGGAAAACTTTGGGAAGTTTTTGAACCCACATTCAGATATTGGAGTGAAAATGCTGTTAGTCCAGTCCACAAACTAAAAAATAAATGTAGACTTTAACAGTTGACTTGAGTTCCAATTAGACGTCTTCTGACTTTTTTTTGAAGTTAGGGATAGCTGTAATTTTATGTTTCACTCAAACTTTACTTTTTCAAAAAACAATACTGTCAGAAGTGTTAGGCAATAATGCAATCAACCAATCGCAACTGTGTTAAACAAAATGTATCCCAATCAATACAATTGTCAGTTTGCAAGAATTGAAAAACTTACTGAAGCATTTTTTTTAACTTTGGAAAGAAGTAAGAGACATGCTCAACAGAAAACAACCCAGGCTGAGCTTGGAATTTTTGTAATTATGGGATAGAGAGTCAGTAGATTCACTTCAATAATTTCAAACAGTAATGTGCTGTGCAGAGGAAAAGATATCACAAGAAAGACTGCATTGCGAAAAACCTTTCAATGAACATGTAAACTTAACTAACAAGGAAATACCACACTTGTTATACCAAACATGAACAGAAGGTGACTATAAAATCTCTTGCAAAATTATTCCTTTGAATGTTGCAAGATTACATAACATGCAAATCAATACATAAATAGGTTAATATCAACTGATCAATTAATTACTCATACGAAACAATTAAAAGATGTCATTATTTCATACTGTTCAGGCGGAGCAAATCTGCATAAAGGAAAAGAGTTAATGATCAATATGCATGCTCCTCCTATTGACATCATTCTCTGGCCAATCGGGCAGCTGTCAGTGGGAGTGATGGGAGGTCATCAATTGGGTCGCAGCCAAGGTTGGAATTATGGGCGGAGCTTACCGCATCTGCTCAATCATTGATTTGAGCACCACCTCGGCGGTGCATGTATAGTCCACAGCTAGGATCTCATCCCAAGTGGGAAAATGCTGCTTGAACAAATAGGGTTCATACCTGGGAACAATGGTTTACAGAAAATTGAGTCTGCTGGACTTACTAGTCTAAATTACTCTAAACCAGTGTTGCGATGACAAGTTAACAAGGCCAAAGATTACCGCCATCATCCCGAGCACATAAAAGTTTGGACTGCAGGAAGCGAATGGAAAACCTATATACCAGGCTCTGTGTTTCCAAGTGTTGGTCAAGGCAGGCCCTGTAGAATGCCCTCGTTACATATGAAATGATGGCTAAGATTTCAAAGTGACTACATGCATAGAAATGCCTGTCTGATAAGAGAGACAACACAGCGTATCCATACACACAATATTAGGTCAGTGAAGGGAAAGTGTAGTTATTAAATTTTGAAATAGCACAGAAAAAGGATGCGTTTTCCGAGTCTGTTGAATTCACAGAACCAATCAAACACTGGGACTTGACAGTCTGAACTCTGTTTCCATCAAAGTGAAATGTTAGTCACAAATTCAGTACAGAAAACTGGTATGCTGTCAACTGGTAACCATTCTACTTCCTGTTGAGGTTTCAAATTAAGGCCAATGGATGCACTTGTCGTATGGATGTGTTCTCAAGGAAAAACAAATTGCAATATTGTCTCTTCTGTTTGTGATGGCAAATATACTATAGACAATGTCCACTCATCTACAATCTGAATTGTGATCATGTAGTCCCAAATCATCGTATGTCATCAGCGCTAGTCACTGAGTCTCAAGTCAAGTGATGGGCTAATCAAATGAGGCATTCCTGTGTCGTCGTTTATCCCCTCTTACTTGGGAATACAGTTTTTAACCTCACTTGTGAGTGACTAGATTACAATGCAAAAAAAGCTAAAAGGGTTGCACTTCTCCAAAATAGACGGTTCAAGAAGAAATGATAGGGGAAAGTGGGTTTTGTGCAACACTCGTTTTGATTTTGTCACAAGTTGCAGTGCGATGCTAACTACTATTTACAATCAACTAAATAATTATTCATTCTTTGGAGCACATTTATGTAGTACTTTCAAAGACTCTGGCAAAATAAAGGGTGAAACATTCTAGCTCTGCTGTGACACTGTGCATGGAACAGGTGTTTTTTGTTTGTTTTGCTGCCTTGTGCCAGGTGGTACATTCCAGAGCTTGGACTTGCTTTCTTTGTGGTTAGATCAGTGCATCGACAGACCGGTCCTAGACTCCCATCTCTGGATGTTCTGACTTACCCTTCTAGGACCCTGATGACGCTAGCACAGCTGGAACGATGGATGATGCTGCACAGCTCCTGAGACAACTTGAGGGCAGCCGCTCGGACCAGCCTCGTTGACTTTCGGCCAATCCTGAGGTGAAAAAAACAAGTAATGTGAATACCACCTCAGGTTAGAGAATCTTATTCTGGAGAAGCTGATGCTTCAAACCTCCCTGGCACACTGGCATGTTGAGCAAAAAAAGTTTACTTAAACAAGGAGCTTATCAATAAAATTCTCCTGAGAAGTAATTATAAGTTTGTACACCATGTTGATTTCCACTAAGGAAGTAAATGAGAAAGTGCGCAAACCCTCCACTGCTGTCCATGTATAGATTTAATGTGTGTAGTCTGCACTTGTACAACCCTTCATGCCTTACATGCTTTTCAGCCTTGTATTTCTAAAGACACTGTTTGATATTCAAATATATCTCAACCCATCATAGCAGTACTGAACACTTAGTCACTCTAAATGACAGCTCTTGTCCAAAAGTATTAACTACTCTGTCTGATGTATTTATGAATATTCATTTGTCATATGACTCTTCTAATTCCAAAGGAGTGGAACTGACCAGATGAAGACATCGGCATTGCAGTCTAGGATGTAGACGTTTTTGGTTTCCAACAGCGACTGTGACAGCTTGCCCTTTGGCAATTCAACTGATGAAACCAAGCGGAAAAATAAACACAAAGTCAAATGAATGAGCCACAAAATCTCACACGCCATCGTCAATTTAACTTCAATGCAAAACTTACAATCAGAAAACTGCCATCAAGACATTACTCCTGACAAATCAAAAAAGTTTTATTCTTGCTTACCCTGGGGAAGTTCCAGATACCCCATGCCGAGTCCAACCTTGTACAACTTGGGCTTGTCAGGCACAAAGTTCCCGACCCACGGCTGAAGAAAAAAATGGTAAGATATCACAAACATGTCATATCTACTTTACAGGAAGGGTCTGTGAAACTGCACTGAATGTAAGTTTTTACAGTAGTAATTCACATATGCCTGCTAGAGTTGGACTGCTTTGATTGGTCAACAGCCCGTCACATGGGTAGTTTTGAATACTGGTGAGAGATGTTAATAACCAACCAGCAAATGTGGGCCCACAGTAACAAATGTTTGCTTCTCTAATTAATGCTATTTTGGATCCCTGCCTTAGACAATGACCCTTGCCTCCTCCATCATCCGTGCCAGGCCCTGTTTGGTTGTAATGAACTGCTTCAAAACCAGTCAATCACTTTCTTGAGTAATAATCCTCAAAACTGCCTTGGATGTCTTTTTCCAGAATAAATAGGTTAATGAATTTGTCATTACTCAGAGATTTAATATCAAAAGTTAGAGGGCTTGATTTTTTTGTCCTGGTTGACTCTTCCTTAAAGGCAAAATATAATTATTAAACAAATCTGTTAAAAACGGATTCTGAAAGGGTCAAATGCATAATATCTGATCCAAACCTTGATACTTCATCCAACTGCATGACTCACCCTGATGACAAAGTCGTCGGTTACACCGCCCAGAGCTTCCCAGAATTCCCCACTCTCATTGCCTTGCACCATCATGGTGATGCTGGCGTTGTTCTTGCGCTCCATTTTGTTGATCTTCTCTGCCAACAGCCTGGTTGATCGCAGGAGAAAGTGAGCAGACAACAATCTCACTGAATCCCTCCAAGACTTTGTCCCATCAAATTTTCTGTTATTTACAGGGTCTCTGATAGCAATGAGCAAGTGTTTCTTCCACGCAGGGCCCACGAAATCAAAGAGAATAGAATCTCCATGACAGACGTTCCATCCAATGGTTCTAACTACATTTCCCCACAATATAAAATTCAAATCAGTGAACTATCTCCAACTAGCTCATTTGAGTGATTGAGTCTTCAACGCTAGTGATGGGGGGGGTTGTGACAGTCAAGCAAACTTTTCTCACAAACTCTCAATACAAAGAGGTCAACTCTTATGCTACCAAATATCTTTTTCAAAAAATAAAAGGAACTACAGTTATTGGATATGAACGATGAGACTATGTTATGAATGCAAAAAAATACACAGAAACTTAATCACAAAGACCCAAGTTTGCTCCCATAAAATTCAGGGCAGGGTTAACCAAGACATACTGCTCCCTGAAAATTGGCAAATCCATTCATAGACTGTTGACGTCTCCAATACCTTGTCTTCGACTTTGTGAGGGACTTGCAGTGCTGACCGTACCAGATCATCATCTTCATGCCAATGTCCACGATAAAGACAAAAAAAGGATCCAACTGCTCGGGCTCCATGGCAACCTACAATCCACAGGTGTGTCAAAAAGGCATTCAGGAAACAAATCGGAGCTTCACAGTACAAGGAATATTCTACGAATGAATAAAACAGCTGATGTTTTTTATTCAGTAATGCATTGGGCTCTGTGGCAACCAAAACTCCATACTATTCAACAAAGCACTAAAAAAATATCACAGCTTCATGGTGAGTGCATAAATCATACTTGTCTAAAATTCCACACTGTATTTGAGATTCTTCAGGGCTATTATATGTTTGTGTTCCAGTCCATGGATCTTGGAAAGTCGGAAATTAGACAACTTACCAAATAACTGAATCCATCCTTAACTGTCCAAAATAAGGGTGGCAATTTCCGTTTAATTTGAAAAACGTTTAGGTAACTTTCTCAAAGCATTTAAACGTTAAGCCAATTTGCAGAGGCCGCCGCCTGCCTCGGTGTTTTCATATGTGCATAATTACATAGTTCAACAATGCACACGGTCCAGCCAATGTAAAAGGGAAGATTGATGTTGGGCCATTTAAAACAAGCAATGTTTACTGTTTAAGAATTCACTTTTTCTCAAAAGGTACACGGATGCTGAAAGGGAAAAACAGTATATAACAGGCATTGTTTGCAATAAAAATGAACGCCAGACTGAGTCCATCCAAATGTCAAACCTCTAAAAAGGGGCGGTTCCGTTTAAACATTTGGAAAAATCTTTAAACAGATTGGAACTTTTTTGTTTAAACATTTAAACATCCCACCCGAAATCCCAAACCAAAGCTCTCTGATAAAACAATACATGGAGCAGCAGCTTTAATTGTTCTCCCCTGAAGACTTTGTCCGAGTTAAAAAAGGAAAATCAACTCACAGCCTCCAGATGCAGACTCTGCGTGCCCGACACCCTGTACATCCGTAAGGTGTAATCCGTCTCCTCCACACTGAAGAACCCACTGGCTGTGCCGCCCTCTATGTACGAGATGTCGTTGTCAAAGAGAGTGAGGAACTCTGGGCTCTCGTCCTCCATCTCCTCGCGGATGGTCCGCGTGCGGGTGCCCAGCATGTTGCGGAGGTTGACAGCGTGGATGGCGGCGCAGGCTTTCTTGTCCAACTGAAAACCATGGAGGTAAAGTGCGTCTTAGTAGTAAAGTTTTACAAATTGACAGCACTGGTTTGTAACTGCCAATTCTACAAAATGGCAGCTGACTGTGAAAAGGTACATGAAATTCGTTGTACTTGAAAAATTTCCTGTTGAAACTTGGTTTAGCTGAGATTTAGCTTGTTTTGCAAAAAAAAAAAGATAACAAAGGGGAAAAATCTGCTGGCTGCCATATTTGCTTAACAGCCCTTGGTTACCTATTACCAAAGTCAGTCTAAATACTGGAATATCATATGGCTCATTTACAATCAAACATTTGGTTATGGAGCATGTGACTTAAAGGTAAGATTTTATTGGTTGACAAGCCACAAAGACACATGTATCCCATAAAAGCAACTCTGGTGTCTGATTCCCAGAATACCACAGGAAGTTATTCTGATGAAAGGACATTTGGAACCTAGCCCTAGGTCTTGCCAAGATACAAAGTTGTAGAAATAATGATGGCTTCCAAACTTGTGGTCCCCAGGGTACCGACCTGATTGGTTTCAAACACCTGTATTTCTTACCGATGCTGTGTTGCCAATCCAGTAATATATCTGCCACTTCATCAAGTCATTCTCGTCAAGAAAACTCTGCAGAAAAAAAAATTGCACATTAAAAATGTTACCTTTGAGTATCCATAACGATGATATATATGATATAGCCTTCCTGGATTCCAACTGTTGCGTGTAAAAAAAGCAGAACTCGAAAAAGAAGAAAGACCAGGCGGTGGGCACAGTCTTCATTTGCTTCCAATGCCAAATGCAAGAGTTTCAAACGTAACTCACATGTAAGAGGATGTAGCAATCAGCTTCGTAGAACTTCCCGTGAAGGGCTGTCAAGAAAGAAGTTTGACCAGATTACATGACTGAACAAACTCAAATAAAAAATAACAAATGCGTGGTGTGCATTTTAACATGGCTCTTCTTAAATGATTTGAGTTCACGGTTAAACCACAGTTTAAATGCTGGACGTAAGCCTGATTTCCAACTTAACAAACATTTGTTACCCACTTTTCCAAAACAAGTTCAATGTTTGACATTTCTCTTCTCCATCATTAAGTTTCATACTTCAAAGTGATCCATAGTGCAAAGTTTGTTTGAGGAAACCTTCGGTAGTTTATAGTCAGTGAATGTTGTGGAATTTGCATTAGTGTATACTGGTGTCCTTTTCCAGAAAGCGGTGAAGAAGCCTACAGCACAGGTTTGGAATGGTGGTCACAATTACTACAGAGGCTAAATTTGTTAGGGGGTAGTGGTGACAACACGGTGAGTGCAGGTTACCTTCGTCAATCAGGAGGGGAACAAAGTTCTCAATCTGCCAGATAGTCAGCCCCTCGTCTTGTCCAGTCTCCTCAGGGAAGAAGTCAGAGTAGTCCAGCTGGGGCTTCTCCAGAGCATCCAACCAGCTCTTGGGTCTACGGAGGGTCGATGAGGCAAGAGAGAGCAGAGCAAAAAGGGCAGGGTTCAGTTTTGCAGCCCCCTGGCACACGTGCTTGACATGTTCCTAAATCTAGCACCATGCAACGCTAACCAAAAGGCACTTACAAACGGACTCCAAACTCCAAGCTAACAACAGATGACTAGTCTGCACAATCCGGACTGACTCAAAACACTGCAAAGGTAACAAGGAGTGCAACTATGCACAGCCGGACTAAACTACTTACTACTTATTGACGAAGTAGTCCTTCATCAATATCCTAATGACAGGCAGAGTATACATGCCCTAAACATCGAGTCCACCAGTTCATTTCAAAACCTGTGTATTAACTCACAAACCAGATATATCTTACATGAAGCTACTGCAAGCAACTCCGTATCACTTCCTTCACCATTTAAACCTTCATATTTCATCTGCGATCGTACCGTTGCGTTTCCGACCGGATGTTAAGCTACACTTTGGGAAAATAAGACCAATGCGACTACAACATGCTTACTTGACCTCTTCTTGCTCTTCTAAACCGGGAGTCTTCCCTTCGTTCTTGTCTTTGGCTAAATCACTCATTCCCTGTTCAAGAAGAAAAACAGGGAAGAATTCATTTGGCGGGAATGGTGAAATTTCTTGATGTGCACACTTACTTTTGAGTGTACAGTGAAAAGAGTTAACCACAAAAGGGCTCAGTACGATAAAAAAAAAAGGTATCAAGATGACGCAAAAGAAAGCCCCATCCAATCTCCAGGCCTCTTTCAGGGTGAAATTAAGCAGCAATCTTACAGGTGTTTACCTTCAAGACTTTAGCTTGTTCTCCGGCATCGTCCTTGCCTTGCGCTCGCGTCATGCTCTCTTGTCTCCTCCGTCTCAGACGCAGCTTACGAGCCAAGGGATCCTTGGAAGCTGCGAGAAGAAATCATGCCTCAAAGTTAACTCACAAATGAAGTGTGCTTCAAGAAGGCAGCAGTAAGACATTTGCCCTCGGAGCCAAATTTGTACATTTGGTGCACTGACTACAGCAAATATTTTGATATTTTTAAAATCAAACATCAACTTGAGGAAGCCCAACAGGGCGCACCATATATTTTTATACAGTTCAGAAGAACAGTTTGGATAGTTGCACAAACCACAAAATATTTATTTCAGGGGCACTGAGCAAGTTCAGCATTTCAAAAAGGTAAGGTCATTTAAGAATAAAGCATGCAAGCATGAACATGTTCAGTCTGTGCGTCGATTGGCATATGGAAGCACAGATTAATTCACCCTTGCGCGCATATTGATGTTTCGGAATGACCTCTGACACGCTTTATTCTGGGCATGCACAGTTGGAATACCAAGCAGGTTACAATGAGATGTTTTAGAAACAGTTTGTCCATACCTGATGAGCCTCCCCCGGGAGTGGGAGGCAATGCCCCGACGAGTCGTAGCTGGTGACTGAGAGAGAAATCAATGTTGTAGTACTCAGCCCCACTACCCTTTTGCTGGGGGACGGGCTTGGGTGGCATGACGCAATCTGGATTGTCTCTCACGTCAAGAACCTTTCAAAAGCAGACAGTGTTCATTTTAGGAATCTTTGGCCATTTCTGAAACTGCGGCTTTGGAGTTTCAACTAGGTTGTTGCCTTTTGAGATTCTGGCTAAATATTGTGGAAGTTTCATCGGCAAAACAATAAACCACACAAACATTACCAAGAGACACAGTCTTTTTATTTGGTTGGAATTCAAAGGCCTAAACATTGACCTACGGCCAGAAAGAAAGCCAAAGTCGGATATGAAGTCTACTTTTGAGACAGAGCACAAAGGAAAACATTTCAGTGAAATGCCTGACAACATGGAAAGCAGACAATATCACACATGAAATGCTGTCAAGCTTGATGGGAACACAATGCTGTGTAACAACTTCGATGCAACTGTCATGTCTCTATGGAAACGCAAGCCCTGTATGAACACAACCAAGAACCTCAAACACACAGAGATAAAAATTTGCCAACAGCCTGCTTTATGCTCGGTATAAAAGATTTGTTACTTGAAATACGTAAACAACACTCCTTGTCTACGAATCAGGGTTTTCAGAGAACGCTCCTCACCTCCAGGTCTGTGATCAAGTGGATGGCCTCAGGGAGAGTAAGAATTCTGTTCTTGGTGAGAATCAACTTCTTGAGCTTGGGACATCTACACAACCAGACAAGTATATGGAAGAAAATGGCATTTGTCAGCATCACTGGAAACAAACATCTGAATGGAAACATGATAACGAATGAATTTGAGAACAAAAGAATTTACAGAAAAAAAGGAGGCTGTTGGAGCAGAGATAAAAGCTGGAAAAAGCAGAGATACAAAGCAGAAGATAAGAAACATTGAGTAAACTTTTTTTTGAAACCATAAGAAATGCTATTACATGGTGGCTCATCATTAAGCATCTGGTTCTTGCTTAATTTAAATTGTCCTTAGACTTAGAGTGGGCTTCGTGAAGAAGTTTACTCCAATGCTTGACTAAATCTCTCAAGCCTTTTGAGACACGTAGGTAAACTCTGGCTTGGCTCTACACTTCGCCAACCTCAAATCTTGTGGACTGGAAATGCTGTGAAGAAATGCCAAAACATGAAACGATAAATATGACAAGGATAAATGGAACACACCTGCACAGTCCTTCTGGTATAGATTCCAGATTGTTGTCTGCAGCCACAAACTGCTCCAGACTCATCAGCTTGCCGATGCCTATGGGTATGCCGTCAAAGTCTACCTTGTTGCAGCTGATGTACAGCCGCTTCAGGCTGATGAGTTTGCAGAGAGCGGCTGGAAGGGAGGTCAGCTTGTTCCGCGACAGGTTCAGTGTCTGCAGGTTGACCCATGTGTCTGTAAAACAGGAGAGGGTCATTTGGGGGTTGAGACTTGACCCGGATAGATGGGATACTGCCTCCAAATGATAGTAAGTGAATTGTCACAGTCGATGAGTTATGAGGTGGTATGTTCCACCACTTTCTGAGGTTGTTTATGGCAGTTGAGTACCACTGCAAAACATTATTTACCTCCACGGCCAAATTGAGTGTTTAGCAGGCTCTAGGCAGGCGTATTTCATGCACTAGTCTCTGTTACTGAACCTCACATGACCTTGCTTCAGCCAACCAAGATGAAAAAACCAGCCAGAGGTTTGTTATGATTCTGGTGTCTCGCATGTGGAGCAAAACTATGAATTAGCTAGTTTAAAGCTCTCCCACATCGCTGATCCAGAGAGAAAGGTTTTAGCATGCATGGTATTTTCGCAGGCCCTCAAAACTTTCAAAGACCCTATCTATGGTGTCTACTGTGCTTAATGGATATTCCGGCCCTGTCTCCCTCCATGAACTTGTATGTGTATACAAACAAATGGAAAATGTGACAATTTTGACTCATCACATGCTATATGAGCATGCACTGTCTCGCCATCCTTCGCATGTCCTCAAAATGTTCTCATATCCTGAAAATCATTGCAGGTTTGCATGCCTTCCAGCAGGCCAATCTCTCAGTCCAGACTCACCCATGGCACTGGACAGCTCCGTGATGCAGTTGCTGCTGAGGTTCAGCCTCTTGAGCGAGCCCAGCTTGTACAGTCCCTCTGGCACCTTGGTCAGCTCATTGTACGACAGGTCCACATCGGACAGGTTGACCAGGGCATCCAGCTGAGGCGGGATGTTGTTGGGATTGCGCTGGGTGTTGCGCAGCTGCAGGGTCTGAAGCTGGGTCAGGGCAGTGATTTGCCTGGGGAAAGGACGAGAGGCAGAGGGTCATGCGGGTGAGGGAGCAAATCCGCGAGCATTAGCAGATAAATGAGTAGAAACAATCGGACACTTTGGCCTAAACTATGATTCCATTTCATAACATATGAAAGTATACCGAAATCCCTCTCTGAACAATGACTGAACCTTACTGGCTTCAACTTTGTTATGAAAGACATTTAATTTCGATGGTGGATTTTGTCATATTCAGAAGGCTTCAAACTTTGTAACTGCTCGACTGTACTTGTCAGAATTACAATTAACACTCCCAGGAATAGAAAACTTTCCCATGACACCGTACGATTTCAATGGGGGTGGTAAATACAATTCAACAGCATGAAAATTCCATCTTTTTCCCGTCATTTCAAAATACATCTTTATTCAATCAGTGAAAGCTAGGCGAGGGAAGCTCACCGAAGTTGTGCATGAAGAAGAGGATTGTTGTCCAGTATCAGGGTCTGCAGGTTGCTTAGTCGCCTCAACTGAGGAGGGATGGAATCTGTTGGGAAGAAAAGAAATCGACAGGAATTTGATTTGGACCACCGACAGGGACTCCGATCATTTTACATCATTGTTTGTCATGCTATTGTTCATAATCAAGAACGCAGGAACATGAGATGATATCCTTTCGGTGGAAAAACAGATAGAGCGGCTTGTGTCGCAGTGCGTTCATTATCGAGACCATGCACACTTAGTGAACGAATCTGCCAAGCAACATCCTTTGGTGAGCACTGCCAAGGGTAGATTGGGGGAGAGGGGAGCAACAGGGGCCATAGCTCTCCCCCTCCCAAAAAAAAGAACCAAAAAAGCTCCTTCAAAAAGCATTGAAAGTATCCCAAAATATAGCCTACCCCTCAGAAAGGCCATACAAGGTAACTTGACCAAATTTCAATTTCTTTTTGGGACCCCCCATAAACCTGTTTGCCCCCTCCTGAAAATTTTGTACTGATCTGTCCTTGAGTATTGTAAAAATTGGTTCTGTTGACTCGGGCTTACCTAATTTGTTGTCACTAATGTTGAGATAGATGAGATCTGTCAGGTTGATAAACAGCTGCTGGGGAATGCTGGAAATACTGTCCAAGTAAAAGCAAATCAGGGGAATTTTTTTGAATGTCTGCGACAAAAAGCTTTTTTTGCACATTTCATACATTATTGCTATTAGCTTTTTTCTGCTTTGCCACCAGAAAAAATCAACTCTTAGTGAAAAATGATGAAAGCCAATTCCCAGAAAGAAGGAAAATCTCTAAGACCAGTGACTAGCATATGCTCTCCCCAACATTCCCAAGAATATTTTGGAGCACTCTGCACGACTGAAAAAGGTCGAGACAAGATTACTTTGCATGGGGTTTCATATCCATTAAAAGTTGAAGTACAAATACATGCACAAAGAATCATGTCATTGGTCACTTGCGTGGTAGATTTCAGAGGATGCAAGTACACGTATGCTCTCGCCAAACATATTGAAGTCAGGACTGGTATTTCAGAAGATCCACAAGACTAGTATTTTATACTGGACACGGTCTAGCAGTGACTTTTTTGGTGATGCAATGGAATCTCTACATACTTGTTGTGATTGAGATTAAGCACCAGCAATGACTTTGCCATCTCAAGCTCCTCTGGTATGGCCGACAGCTGATTGTAACTAAAATCCTGAATAACAGAACACCACGGGTCAGTTCTTTTATTGGCTGCAGATACATGTAACTATGAAAAACTGTACAAGGAGCGCAAATCATACAAATCCATTACATGTTCTTGGTTCGGAACATCATGTTTGCAGCCAGAGGCTTCCATGGATGAAGATTGTTAATCAAATGTCTTGCATGTCAAGGGCACTTGCATTACATGAGTATTTTTCTGCTCTTCGAATATTTCTCCTGTGGGGAGGTTTTTTGTTTTCTTCTTTGACATGGAGTTTTCTAACAGTGGACGGAAATTTCAGTGAAAATCTCAGTTAATGTTTTCTTTAGTTTTTCTCTTTGTCGACAGGTTGGTAGTTTAACTCACGACAACTGTGATGTCATCGAGGCGGAAGATGTCATTGGGTATCCCTGAGTTGCGGATCTTGTTGTGTCTGACATTGATGGTGCGTAGACACTGCAGGGTGGGCAGGTCACCGTGGATCTGGATCAAGTTGTTTCTGGCCATGTGGAGATGTTCCTGGAATGCGAGTCAATCATGGGAATGTTTATGCCAGGAATGCTGAAAGAGCGACTGTATTTTTTTGTCATGGTAGTGGAGCAAAGTTTTTAAAAAGGGTCAAGAGGTTGAGAGTAATTGGATCCCTCGTTTTCCATGAATCAGTTCTTAAATAATAGACATACAGGGGTATCATACTGGTTAAGTAATATGTCAACCTTGCAGACGACCAAAACAGAATATGTGGCCCACTGGCAGAGATTTTTAACTCATTGTCAGAGGGCAGAGAGTTTGAATCCAGAGGTTAGCTGCGTGTTGTGTCCTGAGACAAGCCACTATATCCCCACTTTCATCCCCCTACCAAGAAGTACAAATGAATACAGGCCCTAGGTAAGGAGTGAACCTGCTATTGAAAAGCGTCCTATCCAGGGAATATAATGCCCTCGCTCATGTCAGATGATAAACACACGGTGGCGTATCCAGCTTTTGGTGTCAGGGGGGCAAAGTCAAAAGTGAATGCAGCTTTGGGCTCATTCAACATTCAAAAGCCGGCTCATTGAAAAGCCGTACTCACGGTTCCGACATCCTTGCTTTTATTTGCTGGTGTTGTTTTCTTACGGTTTTGGTGCTAATATTTTATCAATATACCGTTTACTTTCTTTCCAACTCACCTTTGAATTATTCTTTGAAAAGGAAAAAAGTGTGGGGGGGGGAGCAAGTTGGCCCCCCCACTGTTGGATATATCACTGTATAAGCCATACTACCTAAAGACTGATGGTTCTTCATGTATCAAACTCATCATTATCATTCAGGACATTGGTATTACATAATCAAAAAATGCCATTCATGATATCAGAAATTCTTACTTACAAGCGTTGGAAATGATTTATTTGGCATTCAATGAATCAACCTACCAATTTTGAAAGGGATGACAGTTCATCCGGAAGCATCTCCAATCTGGTCTTGTTGACACGCAACCATCGTAGACTTGACATGTCTGCGACATCCTTAGGGAACAGGTCTGACTGTATACATGTATACGAGAACACAAACAAATGTACTGGTGGTACGAACTTCGCTGAAGAGGGAAACATTCTTAATTCAACAAGGTTGAGTCCAGTCATGGCATCTACCCACAGAAAAAATCCCCGATGTGGTGCAATATAAAAAAGGGTAAGAGTTCCACATACAGACATCACTAGTTTTCCCTTGCAGTAGTTTATTAGCCATCAGAAAGTGATAACATGTACTAAAAAACCCAAATTTTGAAGCATTTACTTGAAAACACTTAGAATTTTCAAGACCATTCTCAAAGGGTTTGTTTGTGCACAGATGTCAAAGTGATGTCCGTTTATGGAACTCTTTTCCAACAAGATTTGAACCCAGATGGTGAAGCTGCTACTATTTGGCATGGCATGTCCTTAACCACTTGATGTAGTGCACTAAAATCAGTGTTGGAATTTTTATATCTTCTTGAGGTTCTTTGGTATCAGCCCACTTTTACAAAGTAACTTTGAAGGTGTGGCACTGTCTGGGGCTACTCTGATTGAAAAGATACAGGATATGGAAATTTTACAAACTTTGCTTTTCTTTCTTCCAAAAGAGTCTTAATAATATCTTTTACTGTTGTCATGATTTATAGCTTAAGACTCTTTTGAGGATTTTTTTCAAGGGGAATAAACTGAAGTCCAAAATTGCACCAGGTGGGGACATGTATAAAACAGTGAGGGTGCTGTTCATTTAGAAACTCATTTTCTTGATAGTGATTAAATTTGTCTTTTTCAGCACGCCGTAACTCCTCTATTAAATTTCCAATTTCCAATGTTTTTGAAATTTCAAGTGAAGCCAGCACGTAATTCATTGAAATATGGCACGAACAAGAACAAATATTTTATGCAAATGGGAATTTTAAGCTTTTTAGTCAAAATCCACTCTCTTTTTCTATACAAAATAATCACAGATTGCTCTGCATTACACACCTACAAAACATCTTAAAATTCAAATCAACCTTTCTTTGCTTTGCAAAGTCTGATGGAATCCAAATTTATATCAAAATATTTCTAAAGACATCCTCTTCATTATCACTTCAAAACAAAACACAAACAAATATTTGAAAAATTTATTACCCTCCCTATATGCCCTAGGTCTGAGTTTCATCGTGAAATGTCCAAATTCAATTTCTATATCCCCTGTCTAATCATAGAGCTCCATGCATCCATGGCCTACTAAATATGTGTCGGAAATACACGGTGTTCCCTTCTAATAACCTTATTAGCAAGCCATTGGAATTTCCGGTATTTCAAGCGGTAACATTTTAAACATCAATTTTATATAAGCCCTACCGTCGAAGTTAATCAAGATTTTTTATTAACATCTGTATCAATAAATCTACTTTGTGATTGTTCTAATGCCATTACCTTGAAGTTATTTCGACTTAAATCTACCCCACGAACGAACGGCAACACTCCGGTGGCTGCCATGTTGAATCCAAATTCCAGGGATCTCCTCAAAAATCGAAGACATTCAGGATGTCATTTTACAATATCTCCCCTTTGAAACCTGTATTCAGTTTATCATCTAGGTCCCAGTCAAAATTCAACGAAATCGTTAAATTGTCATCAACTAAAGAATATCCAGACAGTTTTGTTTCCTCGCAAGAACGTAAAATTTACGCAGATCCCTAAAAACCTTTTTTTTTTTTTAAATAGCTTTGTGAATACTTCCGGGATCGATTGGGGATTCCCATAATATGTACCTCATCATCAGTTGCGCGCGCACAGTAGTATGACTGGACGCCTAGAATGTTGCAATATTTACAGTACACGTAGACTTATTACTAGACTTAAGTCCTTAATTTCTTTCCAGTAAGGAGTGTCAAATGAAGCCGTTTTTCCAAAGTTCTCTGATTGCCGCCGTCCTGTTCAGTTCGTGGTTTGACACAAAACAAGGACTGAACACTGCCTTGATTTTCCACTTTGGTTTGTGTTGTCTTTGAAAATGTAAGTTGGTGTTTGCGTATTAAAGTCGGTAGTGTTTGTGTATTTTATCTTGTCTTCAGTCATCTGTTTCACATTTCAAAGGCAGTATGAACTTAAGTAAGATTACATTCAGGAACACATATTGGAACATATTCAAAATTTAAATATAAGTTATAATCTCTCCAAAATAAATAGCATTTTGAAAATTTAAATATAAGTTATAATCTCTCCAAAATAAATAGCATTTTGAAATTTTCTTTTAAATCTTCAGAAAGTGGGTAACCATGGCTACTGGGGGAGGAGGTAAAGGTTGGAAGCATCAAGGAGATGGAACGGGCTCAGGTTCCTGGCTCTTGACAGGGCTGAAGATTGGTGCCGCCATTGGAGCAGCTGCCTTGGGTGCCTATGCTGCTGTCAAGATGTCACAAAGGGAAGAAAAGGAAACTCCAATGAGAAACAGATGCTGCAGTGGCTCAGATGATGAGGAGGAAAGGGAAGGCTCAGCGTCCCCATCATCTCACCCAACTGTAAGAGATGGCCCTGGCCAACTGTCGAAACCAAAGAGGAAAACTTTGGGTAGCCTGGTGGATGAGCTGAATGAATACTACACTTCTCATGTCAGCACGTCCTCGCCTAAGACGTTGGCCATCCAAGCACTGGTCGAGAAAACAAGACAGAATCTCAGCAGTTACCTGATTAGGAATCATCGTAGACTCATCAAAGGGGAACTAACACCGGTAGCCTTTGACAGTTTCACCTCTAGTCAACAGACTGAATTCGGGCTCATGCTCCCTTTAGCTTTCAACCCCCAGATGTGGGAGTTCATTGATGCGTCCGATACAGTTCTTGATATCGCGGGCTTCTTCTGCGTCCGTCGCATTAACTTGGATTTTTTTGGAATCGGGAAAAGCCCCTGGGACCGCTTCCTGATTGGGTGCTACCTGTGCCCTGAGCTGCTGACGGAGTTCTGGAAGACAATTGTAGAGCAGATGCTGAGGGCCGAGATGGTGCTGGACTTTTACTGCACTGTCAGATGTGATGCAGGTGGGGTGGAACTGAATATTGAAAATCCTGTGGGCGGCTATGCCGACATGCTTCGCATCAAGATCATCCCCTACATGCAAGTTGACAAGGCGGGCCACCCGGTCACAATCACAACCCAATCTGCCATCCACATTCAGAACCCAGGAGGGCCAACTGACGAGAGGATGTCCACTAGCAAACCCCCACGAGAATCTGTGGCTCCAGTTGAGAGACGAAGAGGCTCTGCACAAGGTGGAGATCCTGGACAGAGATGGGGGATGTCGCCGCAAGTGTCTGGCGATCTTGGCTGACTTGAGGTCCTCCCATCCGCCATTGAAGATGCTGTCGCTCTACGTCATGACAACCATCCTGCTGAAGGTCTGTGAGGAGGAGACAGAATGGGACGAGGAGATGCTGGCAGAGAGGTTTTTGGATCTTCTGAAGGCCCTTGAGGGTTATCTGAGAGCTGGAGGACTGAGAGATCATTTCGATGAGAAGATTGATGTCCTAGCTAGGAGCTGTTCGCTTAGACGCATTGCAGAATGCCAGCGGTGGTTGGCTCATGTGTTGGAGTCCAAGGATCGAATTTCAGATTTGTTGTATGAGTAACTCTTGAACCACTTATCAGATGGACCTAAGGACAATGTTTTGAAAATTTGGTGGAGAAAATTTCTTGTTTGAAACAAAAATGGCATGGTATAATTTACATGGCCAGATTCCATGCAGTCCTTCATTTTGCAATAATTTATCAATGGCTTGTTGTTTTGATAGGTCATTAATCTCAAAAATTATACATGTATATTGATAATTCAATTTTTTTCAGTTAGGAAGTCAACAAAGTTTCAAAAAGTTTATTTGTGGAAATTTATTGCCAGAAAATGTAAGACGGAGGCTATAATTGTCATCTGTACAGTGTGAGTAATGAGTATGCAGTGTTCCATTTGAATTGAAAAAAAAACACATCAAGAAAATCTTTTAATAATAATTTTTTGCTATTTAAAGTATCTGATTTCAGAGCAGTGTTGTTATTGGACGTTCGTATTAAAAAAACAGATTTGTAAATAAAGAAAACTTCATTATATTTACGTAAATTACACTAATTAGACTTGGGCATGCTGTACACAATCCCCTCCTTCCTCAATGTTCTTAATGAGGAATTATATAAACGTATGTAAGTATACTTTCAACTTCAATCAGAGCATTTCTAAGGCCCTTGTCAGCAAAACATTAATGATCTACCCGAATAATTGAGTAATAGAAGTTACATGTTCATGTATTCTTTTAGTGCAGATCTTTGAACACAGTGTCGTTGATACCTGTTGGAATTAAGCCAATTTGTGTGAAGCTGTGTCGCAATTATACTTCGCAATGCGATGAGCAGGATGTAAGCATAAGCTGTAAAGCAAAATAAATTGAGTGAAGTCTTTCATATTTCATTGTTTCTAAAGAGGACTCCTAACACCCCCACCCCACCAAGAAATGATTGGTTGTCAATATCATTACAGGATGCTTTGCTTTTGATTCCAGTTTTGGATTTGTACAACTGGCGTGGTTGGATCATATGGTTGGATTGTGTAGACCATTCTTTTGTTTACAAACACAGATAGCTGTTTTGTATGAGAGGCCAAAATTTGCCGAAGTACAAATGTTGCTTTATCAGCTTCATCAGTAATTTCCATCATTGTTTTAAACAATGGCTGCATCGTGACCAGCTTATAATTTTTTTCTGTGTCATGGTGTATGTCCCTTTCAGTAATTCATTTTAATTTTTAATTGACACGATTAATTTTGGCACATATGGCCTCCCATATACTTCCTCTACTTTTGCTGTAAATTGCGTGGCGCAGGCTGGACAACTAGACTTTGCCCAAAAGATGTAACTACCATAGGCGCCATTTGAGCAAGTGATACGCCTGCGCAGTTTACAGTAATGCGCAGGCTCACCAGGGCCGTTTTCCAATTCTCAACGGCGGCTCCGTTCAGGCTTCAACTGTTATTTAACGAGCTGACGCTGAAGCTGTAAATGCAGTAATTATTTAAATAGTACCACAAAATATCAAATAAGATGCAAGAGAGCCAGAAATTACAGTAATCTAATTTAATCTAAACGCTTCAGGCCAACAATCGGGGATTGGTTTTTGAGAATGAAGCCTGAAACGGAGCCCAAGTCGAGTATTGGAAAAGGGCCCAGGTGCCCTTAATTGCCTGCTGCAGCTCCTGCGCCTGCGCATTAATATGCATTGCGCAGGCGTATCGCTTGCTCAAAGCTCAAATGGCGCTCATGCGATTACAACGTTGTACGTGTATTCACCGTGAAGTTCGCCATCGATCTTTTGATCTGGACCAAAGATTGTGTAGCGTCGGGCATCTTTGCTCTGGACGACTTAGCAGCGACTGATCTCCTCGCTCCGTCTGTGGTCTGACAACAGAGCAATTTGCTGCAGGTCAGGCTGATAATCCTGCTCTATGATCTGTCAAAACTCTGACAATAAAGTGACATGAGTGGCTGAAAAGCAGTCTTCTGGTAGCAGCCTGCTAGAGTGGTTTTGACAACGTGCAGTAAGTGTTTTTGTTGTGTCATACGTGTACTGTGACTGTGTATCTCCGATTTGTTTACATCCTGAACTGAAGTTTATCCCTTGCTCATGTTGACGTTTAGTTTATAGTAGGATGCGGTAAAGGCGCAGGCAGCCGGCTCTGTCTTCCGTTTTAAGGCCTAATTGTTTTTTAACCAAATGCCTATTTAGTAGTAGGCAACACACTTTCAGAACTCTCAGACAATACCTACAAACCTCATTATACCGTGGCGTTCATTACCACCAACCCTGTTCCTATAATGCTATAATAAGGAAACAAAGTCTACATTTTCGAAATAACTTAGGCCTATCTAAAATAAGTTGGCGGTGGTATTTCAGGCTATTCATGGTGAAAGACAGCAATAGGTGGAAAAGCTTGCGGTAGCGCCATGCGAAGGAATGTATCTCTTACGGGGCAGCGCAGACATCCGGGATTCTCGCAAAATGACGGGTACTGTGCCGGTGAAAACAGCAACCTTGGCGATGTACGCATGCACCAGCCAGTCCAAGGATCGGGTTATACAATCTTTTCTTTGATCTGCATGTATGCGCGCATTGCAGTTGTTTTCACTGGCCGCAGTGTAGTTGCTACCCGTGTTTTTGTGAAACTCCCAGATGTCCGCGCTGCCCCATATGTGTGGTTCTGAAAAGTGCCGGGAGTAGGCCTATACTTAACATTTCGAACTGCATGCTCAGTCCCTTGTGAGCAGACTGAAGAGATGCTGATGATGAAGCTGTTTATATAAGGTGACTGGATGCAGTGGGGTGTGACGAGGATGCTAGTGGTGGATTCAGCTGGGCGCTCATGCGGGACGGGGTCCAGCAAGTCAGTGAGGTGTGTCAGTTGGGCATAGGTTGGAGCGGGGTGAGGTGGCCGGGGGTATAGGAGACCCTTAGGCGGGGTGGGGTGTCCCAGGTTATAGAGGACCCATTGGACTGGGAGCTGAGCAGGGGTTACCAGATGTCACTGATGGAGAAGCCAATGGGATCGCCTTTATATTCTTTTCAGGACCCTACATACTCATAAGAGATATATTCCTTTGCATGGTGCTACCGCAAGCCTTTCCACCTATTGCTAAATTGGCAGTGATGTCCTCTTTCATATCAAAAAGAAAATGGGGAAGGGTATACCAATCAAGAAATGAGACCGAGGGGTACCCCCCAGCATATCCAATCCCTATACACATTCCAGACTATTGTTACTTAACACATCTCCCCAAGATGTCTGAAAGGAATTCCCCAGATTCCTGCGAAACAATGACCAGCACAAAGCAGGAGGGGTTCTCTCCGTCTCATACCTTGCTGCATGTGGGGAAGGGCCTTGGGTTTTGAGGGAAATTATGGGGACCCCACATTTTTTTGACATTTTAATCTTGCAAAACTGATAAGTCCCCCCAGAAAACAAAGGCAACACACTCTTTATTGCGCTCACCCTATTTTTTGGCAAATTTCAAATTGTAAATAGTGAGAAAATGTGCCTTTTTACTGATAAACTAACCATGCATATTTGAACCCACCATGTGGCACGTGTTAAAACACTCACAGTTTCCCCTCAAAATTTCCCTCAAAACTCAAAACCCTACCCTTTTTTTGACATAAACCCTACAGTTATTGAGTGTGATGTCACAATCATCTACCAAGGTCAATTCAAAAGTTAAAATGTAACTCTCCCTTCTATTATAGGAACAGGGTGCCCAAATTCGCAATCTCCAAATTATTGGGTATAACGGCAGTGTAAAAAGACGCGACGAAGAGCTGTGAACGAAGACAAATCCGCACATATGTACAATGTAGTCTGGTTCCTTGACCTGGAACCAATAAATGTTTCTTTTATGAAATCCATGTCCACAATGGCTGGGTCAGGTAACCAGACCTGAAACAAAATGGCGTGATGTGGTCGTCTTTCGTCGAACTCGGGGAAAAAAATATTCTGGGTTTCTTGCTTAAATATTGTCAAAGATTACCCTAACTAGAGTTATTAGGATTAAGCAATGGATCCTCAAGGTCTGAATGTCAGTTAATTTCAAAAAGTGGACTTCGTTTTCCTTATTATAGGAACAGGGTGCTAATAGTAATGAACGCCTGTATTGTAGCCATGTACAAACTTGCATACAATGTATATCAGTTTTGGCTGTTTCGATTGTGTCAACTTACTCTGCCACCTCAGATATTTGTGCAACAAAATTTCTTACATACCTTCTTTGTGAGGATAGATGTCTGCCAGGGAGGTTACTCACCTTGTATCTCATTAAAATGGTGAAATTCATGAATATTTTGCCCATCCACGCCAAGGAAAATCAGCAGCACGTACGTGTACTCTCTCAATCACTGTCAGCAGCATGACAGCTTGACTAATTGCAACACAGCTCCTATCTTCTTGTTATTTTCCTGTCACTGGCAGATGAAAACTGAGGTGTGATTGGTCATTGAAATAGAAGCGAATTGGGCCAATCATATTGGACCACCGTTAATTCCAATCAATGTTTTCATTCATAAGCAAGCTTGGGTACTGGAGATCTCATCGTCATTCTTTTTTTGTTGTACCAGCAGAAACTGGTGAAGCAATCATGGCAACAGGAGGAGAAGATAGTGGCAACGATGGGAAAGAAGTAGAAAAAGCCAACAAGACCCAGGAGCAAGATGAAGCCGCTGGCGATAAGGTGGGATCCTGGCTCTGGTCAGGGGTCAAAGTGGGCGCAGCCCTCAAGGTTGGTGCCATGCTGGGAGTGACAACTCTTGGTGCCACCGCTCTCGGAGCTGTGGCTGTTGGTGCCTATGCTGCCTTGAAGATTGTGGGGAGTATCGAGAGTCCAGAGGAAGAGGAGGACTGTAGAGGTGATGTGAAGGAGGGGGATGCGGAGAAGAAAGATAAGGAATATCTACCCTCCCCAGAGCAAGCACCTTCAGATTGTGACTCTGGAACTAAAAGGGAGTTCTCAAGCAATCTGGTCGAGGACCTGAATGAGTACTACCGCTCTGTCATCAGAAGTTCCTCAGCAAAGCGGATGGCCATACGGGACCTTGTAGAGAAGGCAAGACAGCCTCTCAGCATGTTCCTTGTGAAGAATCACGGAAGTCTCGTTGAGGAGAGCTGGTGCCTGCGGCTTCTGACAGATTGATCACTAAGCACCAGGATGAGCGCACCCTATTTCTCCCGCTCACAGTGGACTGCCGGATGTGGGAAATTTGTGATGCTGGTGACAGCGTGCTAGAGATGCGCGGCTTCTTTTGTGTGCGCCGTATAAACCTGGATGACTTCAGCATTGGGACCAGCCCCTGGGATCCTTTCCTGAGCGGAAGCTACTTGAACCCCGAGCTGTTGCAGAGGTTCTTGAAGAAGAAAATCCAGCTCTCGCTTGATGAAGAGAAGGTGCTGGGATTGGATTACGACGTCAAGTGGAATGGGAGCAGCATTGAACTGAACATTGAAAATCCTGTCAAAGGCTATGCAGACATGCTCTGCATCAAGATCATTCCCTGTATAAAGGTTGAGAAGGGGGAAAAGACGATCACTGTAATTGCCCAGTCAGGCACCCCTTACCAGGAGTCAGCAGCCTTGTCCAGCATCCCACAGGAGAACCTCTGGCTTCACTCCTTGGAAGAGGAGGCCGTACTGGAGATGGAGTCACTGGACGAAGACGGCGGATGCCGGAAGAAGTGCTTGCTGATCCTGAAGTCGCTGCTGTCCACTGAGCCGTCAATGAAAATGCTGACCCTTTACCACCTGCTCACCGTTCTCCTGGAGGTCTGCGAGGAGGAGACGGAGTGGGAGGAGGAGATGCTGGCAGAGAGGTTCTTGGATCTCCTGAAGGCATTGGAAGGTTACTTGAGAGCTGATAATCTAGCTCATCACTGTTCCCCTGAAGATGTTGCTGAATCTCTAAAGTGGTTGGCCCACTTGTTGCAGTCAAATGAGTGCATTGCTGATCTGATATACGATCGCCTTTTCAAAGGTACCAAGTAGTAATTTCCAGGACCACCATATCAAATTTACTATGGAAATTTGCGTAGTGAAAACTTGTAGCATAGGTAGGTAACCTGCCAAGACATGTGCATGTTTTTTGTTTTTATTTGCTGTTTGTTTTCATTTCCAACCGTCCTTTTAAAAAAAGAAATTGTGGCAGCAGTCCCGTATTCCTTGCCTGCAAGTACAACGGTTTCAGGAAAAACTGGGTGAAAACTCTGTGGGTTTCCATCCCCAGTTTTTTTGATGTGACATTCTAGAAATGAATGTCAAAGGGTAATGAGCCACCTGTTGAATAACTTGGTTTAGGTGTTAATACAGCCTCTTATACTTTCATGTACACTGTACAACGTTTACCCCAGAATATCTAGAAAACGTCACTGTCTCAGGCCGTGTCCGAAACGGGCTTCCAGAGCCACGGCTAGGTCTTTTGTCTACGCGTCTCCCACACATTTCCAATGGAACAAAGACCTAGACCTAGCTCTTGAGGACAGATTCGGATGCAGCCTTAGTCTCTTTCAGTTTCAAATCCAATCATGCCCCAAAGATATCTCAAGCTTTGTGAAGTTTCTTTTCCGTACATGTTCTTGAAATTCTGTGAGCACTGAAACTGTGTGCCAAGTAGACATGCATTGTTTGTTATTCTTAGCATAGGAATAGCTAGCATTGTTCGTTATCCCTAGCATAGGAATTGCTAGCACAAACCTCATTATTGATTTGTGCCTGTCTGTGCATGGCACACAGTATGCCATGGGGTAGGCACCCTTGTGGAACACAAATGCGCTTTTGTCTATGTACCAAACATGCATGCAAAACACAATGGGTTTATCTGCAGGCAAAATTGATTGACCTTCTAAAGAAAAATTCACAATATCCAACATTTTTGTTGACCTTCAGCACTTCCACTATTTCATGGTTTAAATGTCATTTCAGAAGTCACTGGACTAGTGGTCCTAGTGGTTCAGAAATTTACTGGAGTGGACAGAAAACAGGTTTTCAAAACTATTGCAGTATTCTCTGGGCATGTACAGTACATGGATTATTTTACAGATGATTAATTGCCAGTCTCTTTTCTGTTTAAAGAATAATGTCTGTTAAAATATAACATGCCCAGCTCACTCAAGGCGAACAAAGAACATCAACACTGACCGTGCAAAGGGTGTTGCTAGAAAGGTTCCATTTTGCACAGTTAACAGGGTTTTATGTTTAAATTTTTCTAATCTGTTGTGGTTTTTGACTATTTCTACATGTAAGTTATTGGAACTTCAGATTAAAAATTTTGCTTTCAGCTGTTTACATTGGGCGTTTATTTACACTGCAAAGATCTGAAATATATGTGTACAGTATGTGTTCTAAATACATATTTATTTTATCTTTCTCTGTATATCTTGAGTCATTTTTTTCTCAGTACACCTGTATGTACATGTATGAACGTTGAATACATAAATTGTTCAGTGACAATTTTGCCCTTGAATACTTAAAGCCGATAAAAGTTTTTAAAGTATTCTGAAAATGATTAGTTTGAATAGTTTATAGGATGTTTCTTGGGTGATGCGCCACACAAAATTCTCTTCACTTTGGAGTTGTTTGAAAATTGAATAAACAGGAGCTAGACTTAGTACTTCTTGAGTGTGTTAAAATTGCTGGTTAGCTGCTAAAAATGGAAGTGTTACACTTGCCACTCTTGAACTGTCCCTCTCTAGCTTGTATGGTTGCATCTTACACTTGGATATGACGGGCAAAAATACACGCTCCTGTGTACATGTACATTTATCTGCACATGTGCACTTAAGTTTTATGTATATTTGCTATTGTTTTGTTTGTAAACGAATACACTGTCTATTCAGAAGAGGCTAAACTCGGCCATTTTACGTTCCGTTACAATGATGCTTCACTGCTTAAAATGGTATTCTTAAAGCTGGAAAAAAAAGTTATATTAAGAACATCATTCTTTGCATGACAAGATAATGTTTCTTGAAATGCAGCCCGGCAACTATTTTCTTATGTTAAGAAAAGCAGGAAAAGTTACCCTTTTCAACAGTGCGTATTTGTATGTGCACTTTATCATCGTATTTATTTGCTACTTGTTGCTTATATATGAATATACTGTATATATTTACTCAGAAGAGGCTAAACTCTAACATTTTTATTCAATTTTTGCTCCGTTTCTAACAAGAATGAATATTCTGTATGTTTAATCAGAAGTGGCTAATCTCTAAAAGTGTATGTAACTCTGTGCGACTCTGTTGCCTGTTTACAGTGAATATACTGTTTATTTACTGAGAACGGACTAAACTCTACAATTAAATATAATTTTTGCTCCTTTTGGCTTGTAAATATTTACTCAGAACAGACTAAAATCTACAATTTAATATAATTTGTGCTACTTTTTGGTTATGAATACATGTATTTACTCAGAAGAAGCTAAAATATATGGAGGAATGTGTGTTTGAAAGTGATCTTAACAACATTTACAGATTAGACTAATTAAAAGACTTGTAATACATGTACTTTACATACATCTATCCCAAGTTTGTGCAGGTATTTTCAGTACATGCTTTGCCCAATACCCTGCTTGTTTGTAGTGTTGGTAGTAAGTAATCTCATTTTTGTGAGGAATTGACAGCACCGATATTTTGGAAACAGTACTAGCATTTCTAATGATGGAAGGATAATTGTTTGTGGATGAACAATTTTAGTCGGTTGTTCAAAAAAACAAACAAAACAAAACAAAATCTTATCCCCCACTCAAATTTTGATGTGTCACTGGGCAGATTGCCAATTGCAATGAGGGCATGGTGGTGCCGATGTGTGTAGTGAATTATTAGGGCGATAATGTTGTTTGATTTAAAACCAGTCATTGTAAATCTATTTTGATATCTCTGGGAGTGGGAGTTTTGAAGACTGTAGTTTTTAACCTTTTTTTGCTTAAAGAAGATTACATGTACTCAGAAGATTGTAGACATTGTATTTTAGATGCTTGCCCTGTAATGTTAAAATTTTTAAAGGTATCTTTTTAATAAGGGAATAAATATGCGCTTGGCCAGTCTTAAATGTGCATTTAAGACCTGCTCAGGAGAATGAATACTGATAATTATGGTGCCCTCGCTTGCGGTTAGAATTTTATTTCCATTTTCCCAAACACCCCCATGTTACCATTTTATCGTGTATTCCATGTGCAAGATGTCCAGAAGAATCTCCATATATGGACTTGGTACATGCATAGCGCGTTCTGCATCCCGCATCCCACGTCACACACAGACTCTTGACTAATAGGGATGGATTGTCTCAAAAGTCATTTGATTTCAGATGTGCCCATTAACCCTGACCCTCCATGATCCTTCAAAATCTAGCAAAAGTTTTGTTATGACAAAGGGTCAAAGAAGATACAGCCCCTCTTCTGCATACGGCTGGGTAGCCCCGTAAAGTTGAATTCAAAGATTGTGCCATTGGCTTTGTGTACTGTGTAGGATTTTATTGGATTTTGGTGGATTCAGGAGGGATCTTGGACTGAGAGCATACAGGATTTAATAAATATTTGCAGTGAACATGCATCATCAAGACTTGTTCTCAGTACACTAAACTTTACCTTTGTAATACGTACAAAGTACACGTACTCGGAAGAGTTAAATCTGAGAGTTTCTGTTTACAGTTACAATTTAATCTTGGATTTACAAATTGCCTACTTTAATTTACATGAATTGCTGTATTTTTACGGATCCTGTTGAAAACTACTGTACCCATTTCTATGGTTATTACAAATTTCAAAATGTGGAATATAACATTTGTTTAAATGCCACAGTAAAAGCCATCAGTAGCTACAAGTAGCTGTAATTACCTTCAAATTTGCTTTTTTCAATCAAATTATTAATTCTGTCAGTGCTCTCTGGCTGATTTGTAGTGGTAAAAGAGGTGTATTCAGCACAAACTGAAATTCAGATTTGTTCATTCTACACAGAAAAGGTTTGCTTCAGTGACTAAAGTCTGATTTTAAAAATTAAGAGTGAGGTACTGTTACTGTGAAAGTCAACTGGCAAATAGAATCCTTCATTTTTCTGTGTTTCCATGAACAGTCTGCCACGTTTTTAATCCAACCATTTCAAATTTGTCTTAATCAAATGCTTTGCTTTTTCATCACAGTGTTGGGTTTTGGGCCAATTTGGGAAGACCTGAACTGATCAGGGTCACAAGGTCTAAAAAGGGCATTGGAGGAGTGCCTCAGAAATTTGTCAGCTCTTCAATCACTCGCTTCCATTCTCTCAACAACAGATGCTTCCTGGAGTCAGGCACTTTCATTGGAGTTGGGAATTGTTTTCATGCTTCTCCGTCTTTCCTGTATTCTAAATTGTTGATTGAATTCAGCAGCTCCAAAGTTCCTTGCACCAGCTGAATATCCTCTGGCGAGGCATACAGGGTAAAATCTTCCAGCTTGACATCAGTGAGTTGCTCTGCACAGGGATGCCGGTCGTAATCGCTAAAGCCTTCTTCACGGGGATTGTGCCATTGGCAGTGGTTGGCAGATGTCTCAGATGTTCCAGCAGGCTTTTCAGGCTGGCCAACATTCTGGCCTGCATCCTTTGAATTAACAGAGCAAGAGTTCCTTGGAGTAGACTGATACCTTGGCTCTGGTGCCAAACAAGTTTCAGTTCTTGCTGACGGTGTAGTGGACACTTGTGGGAAGAGCCTCGGATGATGAGATGTCCAACACCAAGTTTGCCGACCCAGTGGAACACCTAGTTGTGTCTTTTTCCTTTTCGATGATACCCAACGTGTGTATGGATACCTTGAAGGTGTAGATGATGACTCTTTGGTCGAGTCTGTCTTCAGCTGCTTTTGATAGCCACTTCTCTGTCCCGTATCCTTTGTTTCGAGAGGTTGACTGAATTCATGAGATGAACCAGAAGCTTCAT
>NW_028257813.1:0-40662 GCF_054643075.1 Acanthaster planci | reverse complement strand
GTTGGAGCTGTTTTCCATGGAGTATGGCTCTCCGGTCAACTTTGCAAGTCAGGCTGCCATCATTGGCCTATGAATAAGTTTTCAAAGGTTAACCAACAACCAATCACTGAAGTGATTGTGTCTCGAGACACACCCCCACCATCACCACAATTAGCTACGCCACTGCATATTACCTTAGACTGAAGACCATCTACATTGTACGCATTACCACCTTGTTCATACAGACTATAGTCCTACTCCTAGCCATGAGATGCACAGTTGGGTTTAGCAAGTAAGACACCAGGATGTACAACCATTTTTGTTTTAATACACCAGTGCATGAATTAGTTTTACAAACTTCAATTAAACTTACCATGGACCTTGTGGCTGGGACAGGCTCCCCGTGTTGATGCCACAGTTTCTGTTTTAGGATACTGAGAAGCAAATTGGTACCCAATTTCCCAGGCCATTCACTCCTCTGATTAAGGGGCACACACTCACTTCCAATTTACCGCTACCTTAACTTCCTTTGGCAACTGACAACTATGCAATTTGGACTGGCATTAACAGCAGAGGCGAAGTTTTTTTTAAGGAGAAACTAAAGTCCTTGCACTCAGGAAGAGAGTTTTCTAAGGTGATGAGTTTTTTCACATCACAAACTGAAAATGAAACTCGCCAGACATTGAATTGGTTTGGTTGGTGCCAGCTGCAGGATGTTGATGTTGCGGGGACAGTGATGTGACAAATTTACAAGATGTTCCATGAACTTCTTGGATGGAATTTCCCACTAACCCCTGGACAGATTCAGGAGTATGTGTGTCTCCTGTACAAATGGAGTGAATGGCCTGGATGCACCGTCCACCAAGCATTCTGACAGTTGTGTTTCTTGCTCTTTATGCACACCAAGAATTCCCCACAGCATTTTTAATGAGTTTGGCTTCTTTTTTCCTCACATTTTTTTCCATTTCTGATTTTTTTTCCTATTGCTTCTACCAATTAAATTGGAAACATAGTTCTTTGCACATCCCCAACAAACTTGAGATCTTTACGGATGAGCAAACTTGTGAACTGCTCATCTTTGGAAAAAAAATTTTTACCTAATAATTTTAGAAGCCTTAAAATAAGAAATTCACTTTCGATGTTTTCTGAAAATAGAAAAACTGTGCCAAATCCAAAATTTTAATAATAAAGGACTACATCTGCAATATCAACTAAACTTGAGTTTTGTACCTGCGTGTCTCCAAAAAAGCTTGCACTCCTCTTGAAATAATGTTTTTATGTGACCATGGAAAACCACATCAATAAGTACTCAACAAGCAATTGTGCATGTTTGCTCCCAAAACATAAATTTCCACTGAGTTTGGGACTGAACTTCTCAGCTTAAGCTTGCACTCTTCTGGATTTACTGAAATGCTGCGATCTTTTTCATCCAAATGATGCTTTTTGGAAGTTGAATGCTGTGTCAAACACATAACTCTGTGATTCAAAGAACTTGATAAGTGACTTGGAATACAAAAGCAGAGATTTCAGAGTTAAATGATGGAAGCTGTCCAGCATGAATGTGGGTTATAACAACTGGCCTAACATCCTAAGACACTGCTGAATATCTGAGAAAGCCCACAAAAATTGACCATTTTGTACATCTCCCATCTTCTCAGATCAAAGACAAAGATGTATTGAACTCTTGAAATGTCAAGTGAGCAATGGCAGAGTAGATGCATAAGTGTTCTCTTGGGTTGCCATCTCTGGAGCAGTGGATAAGTACATCTGCTTGACAGACAAAATGACCAATTGCCAAAGTTAAGAGGATCCTTACCATGTTACAGTCAACCAAGATATCCACTATCACCAGACTTGCAAGATTTCAGGAGGTTGTATACATCACCAACAGCTGATTCACAAGCCAATGCAGATAGCAGGCAACCACCAACCTGTCAGTGTCCTGTGGGCAGGGAACACAACTTGCACGCACCAGGAAGGCCTGCATGTGACTGGGCTTTGGTTTTGATTTGGTTTGCCTGATGGTAGAACATAAAAAAAGTTGATATTGTTACCATAAAATATTACTTTCAGTCAACATCAAATGCAACCTGCAACTTCAAAAACTGGGCAGAATTGGGCAAATTTCAGCTTTAAATTTCAGATTTTATAAGCAGACATTTGTGGGCTTTACATTCCAAAAACACTGTTCCAAGTATTTGTGAGGAAGTTGGAGTTTTTAGAAAAGACATGTATTCATGGAATTGTCGTTCGTGTCAAGATTAGTCATTTGTATGTACTTGTGAAGTCAGATGGCTTTCCTTGATCAGAAAGTTAGAAAGATGCAGGTTACAATTCCTAAACCTGTATAACCAGCACTAGCACAGATCTCTTCAGTTAGTAACTAACCTTGGCTTCTTCACAAGTTTGTTCTTTTCCGCGTAAATTTTTCTTTTTAAATGATTTTTTTGGGAATTGCATCAAAATGCCACAGGAGTGCTTCAACTTATCAAAGGAGAGATTTGGCTCCATGGAAGTGTTTATGCACAAACGAACACGTAATATTTGTTTATGATACAAACAATGACAGAAAATGAACATGTGTTTTTTGATCATTTGACATCACAAAACTTAACAATTCACAACGGGTGGTTTGTAGACGAACACGCGTCTATTACAGTGTGTCTCAGTGCTGATTATACACTCCTAGTGCCAGGTGCAAGATAAGTTACACTAGAGAAACTAACTACTAAGTGGGAAACAATTCCAGTAACTTATTCTGGCATTGGAATGTGAATGTCAGTTTGGATTCAATGTTGCTCTTAGAAGTAACGAATATAAGAGCTGTACTCTATCACACAGGGCAAGTTAACATTCGCACTAAATATTCTCAAAACAAATATTCCATATAGACAACTTTACAGTTTACTTTTTAAAAAATTCAATATTCTTTGGCATACCTAATAAAAGTCCAAAAAATTAGATATGCAGATTTTTCAATGCAGAAATCATTACCAATACATTATCTTGCACCGGCTTGTTAAAAATATACCACTCAGGCGATCATTTAAAATGAAGATCTAAAATACAAATTTTAAACTTTTATCAGGGAACCAGCCCCTGTGCACAAGGTGTTAAACACTTTGATGATCAAGAAATGTAGAAAAATGTAATTGAAATGAAACAATCTAATTCAAATAATTAGTACTCGTTGATTTTAGGCATCAGTGGATGCTTTTGCTGCACTTTTGAGTTGGGAAACTATAATGAGTACTCGTTGATTTTAGGCATCAGTGGATGCTTTTGCTGCACTTTTGAGTTGGGAAACTATAATGAGTACTCGTTGATTTTAGGCATCAGTGGATGCTTTTGCTGCACTTTTGAGTTGGGAAACTATAATGAGTACTCGTTGATTTTAGGCATCAGTGGATGCTTTTGCTTCACTTTTGAGTTGGGAAACTATAATTAGTACTCGTTGATTTTAGGCATCAGTGGATGCTTTTGCTTCACTTTTGAGTTGGGAAACTATAATTAGTACTCGGTGATTTTTAGGCCATCAGTGGATGCTTTTGCTGCACTTTTGAGTTGGGAAACTATAATGAGTACTCGTTGATTTTAGGGCATCAGTGGATGCTTTTTGCTGCACTTTTGAGTTGGGAAACTACAATGAGTACTCGTTGATTTTAGGCATCAGTGGATGCTTTTGCTGCACTTTTGAGTTGTGAAACTATAATTAGTACTCGTTGATTTTAGGCATCAGTGGATGCTTTTGCTGCACTTTTGAGTTGGGAAACTATAATGAGTACTCGTTGATTTTAGGCATCAGTGGATGCTTTTGCTGCACTTTTGAGTTGGGAAACTATAATGAGTACTTGTTGATTTTAGGCATCAGTGGATGCTTTTGCTTCACTTTTGAGTTGGGAAACTATAATGAGTACTCGTTGATTTTAGGCATCAGTGGATGCTTTTGCTGCACTTTTGAGTTGGGAAACTGTAATGAGTACTCGTTGATTTTAGGCATCAGTGGATGCTTTTGCTGCACTTTTGAGTTGGGAAAATACAATGAGTACTCGTTGATTTTGGGCATCAGTGGATGCTTTTGCTGCACTTTTGAGTTGTCAAACTATAAAACTTTGGAAGGTATATTCGATAAAATTTCAAGAACTGTCCCTTTTTAGGGTAACGTTTCTTTCTTGTCTTCAGAAATTTAAAGTTAGAATTGACATGCTCTTGCAAGTGGCTGCTTGTACAGGTTTTTTGACAGGGTTGGGATATCACATATCCCTCCCCTTTCAGAAGGGCTTTTGCTGTACAAACTTAATATAATTTATAATATTTTGTATCTACTATGGGCTGGCCAATTTCAATTTAAGCACCCAATTGACATCAAGGTGATGCAAAATAGGCAACTCTAAGCAACTTGACAAGGAGTCAAACAGATTCAATATGCACTTGTCCCCTCAAACAGTTCATTCAAATGCCCCTCTTCAACTCGTCCAATCGATTTTTCGGCACACTGTTTTTTCTCGTCGGATTCTGCTGCACTGCCTGGCATAGTGGTCGAGGCCTTTGCCAGAGTCCCAGCAATGATTCCAGCAAAGATGATGGCGCCCAGTCTGTTGTTGGAGCGGAACTTGCACCAGCAATCCCGAGGGTTGTTGATGTCTACTGTCCACAACCTGTTTGATCAGCAAGACATGACTGTCATTTAAGTTTTAAATTTTGATTACTAAAATATTAACAACATACAACCCTTGGAAGTGCACCATCTTCCATCAGAAACACTCAAAGTGCAAAACTAATTTAATTAATTTTTAGGAGCTCAGAATATCACAAGGTAAAACTATGTTTCTACTTTGCCAAGAAGGGAAGCTAATACTAAAGCACTACTCCAGTAAACAAGAGAAAGCAACTGGAAACAAGCCATTGAGTTTTGGTGATCATATTAGTAAACTGAGAGCAGACGAGCAAATGTGACCCCGTACATCGTAATCAGGAATAAGTCGCTGAGGGCCGTTTTTTACATAATGGCTGAGTAAAGTGAAAATGTGAGACAATGTTGAAAAAATCAACGGGGCGGTTTCTGTATATTTTGGAAGTGTACACAGTATGTATGAAAGGTTTACCATCAGTAATCTACAAACAGCTCCTCACCTGGTTGCCAATGTGGGCAGCTGTCAGAGCAACAGCCAGGTAGTACGCTGCAGTCTGCTCTGCCGTAGTACCCACCAGCACCAGCCCGCCAACGATGGCAGCACCAAAGCCTGCCACCCAATACCTGGTGTTATCTCCCATGACGATGGAGGTAGATCCAAGGCCAAGGGCCAAGTCATCCTTCTTGTCCTGTACATTAACAGGAGTCGATACAAGAAGCTTTTAATAACTGCTTGATGCCGGGTGATGTGTAAACACACACACATTTCCTTATTTGCATCACAGGGGATGTGTACACATGTTTAACAATTCTTGTTTCATTTCTGCAGCTGATGTGTCAATGTGTTTGTATGTGAACCTGTCAATGTGTGGACACACAGCACAATTTTTACCAGGCAGATAGACAAAAAACAGGGAAGAGAATGAAAATACTGACGCCTAAAGAGAGGTGTGCCTCCCTAAGGGCATCCTAAATAAATTGTAAGGTTGAAGAATTTGCAGGGAAATACGTGCACCGAGTAGCATTTTGGGGAAAAGAAAATCTGATGTTAATTTCAAGATATATTTTGCATAGGGGAGATGGTCAAAGCAAGTTCTGTTCTGTGAATGTATTACAGAGGGTTCTGAGTGGCTTACAAGAACCCAGTCGAGGCCAATAATAATGTGTAGAGCAGAGTTCACACATCATGCTGAGATTTTCCAATATCTCATCTTCGCCTCTGTCTTGGGCTTCAAGCTTTAATTTCCGTAATTTGAAACACCCCCCCTTAAAGCGGCTCCCTTCTGTTTTGCTTCCCAGAGTAATAGCTTGAAATGGATAATGGACACTCTCAAGATGATACTGTAGATGGAGACAATGCCAAGACTTGGAAAAAACAGTTGTGCTTAGGAAGCAAGTACTTTCGTTTGCAACCAAGAGTACAAACTGACATCGCAAAATTTGCCAACTAAATGGTTGCCAGACTGTTTTGTTTAGAGTCAGAATTCAGTGTAATAAGTAACAAAGAAAAAGGGACATCTCAGTGAAAAGTAAGATTTGATCAAACAAATTTAAAGGTAGGAAATTCCGGCAATTATTTCAGATCAAATAGAGTACCGGTGTGTGACTTCACTGTGAACCAGAAAGTGCAGTGCAAACCAATGGACTATACGCGCGTGTTGGTTAACATGCTGGTTCTTGCGCTAATGCCTTTTTACACACTAATTGTGCGCATGATGTATTCACTTCGGTACTCTATTTCCAACATTCTGAGGCTCAGAACACTTGCCTGATTAAATGCATTTGCCAAGGTCTCTTACGGACTTACTTCAACACCTTTGCAGGTGGGAGTGTCTCATGAAATCAGATTTTGTACTCTCAGACATCTTCCTCCATTGCATGTACATAAAAACAGACAACTGAAGCAGAGGATGTTTTCACATGACTTACTTGGTGTCCATAGATGGTATCATAGACGATGGTCCATGCTATACAAGAAACATACAGCGGCAGTACGATACTCCAGTCACATGACCCATGGACAGCTGCATAGCCGATCAAAGCACTGAAGTTGGTTGTTACACCTGAAACAAAGAAGGATGGAATAAAAGTTCATTACAGCGCAGGCAACAAATTACACAGCGTCAAAAGAAACACAATACAGGAAATGAGCAAAATCAATACAGGAATATGATCAACCATGACCTGACTGAATAAGATAAAATGCACATTAGTAAACGATGGTTGAAGTGTCACTGTCAACTATTTGGCACTGACCTGGTTAGGTCACATCATTTCTTATCAGTAACTACACCATGTCTTAAACATACCCCTCCCAGATGCTGTAAAAGGACATAAAATCTTGCTGCATTTGGTAGAGTATATGTTATTGTAGAGCAGGGAGTCAGCCAATAAGATCCTTGAGTAGGAAGTCAAAGTACATGTGGGTATAACCCATGAATATCTGCCGGCCAGTGTTATATGTGAGACCTTGATGTCCGAGACCAAGACCGAGACCGAGGCATGCGAGACCGAGACCAAGACTGAGACTGGCGCTTTCGAGACCAAGACCGGCCCTCCCAAAACCGACACTTTGACAGGGCGAGACCGAGACTGCAAAAAAAGGTCTCGAGACAGTCTCGAGACCGAGACAAGGTCTCAAGGACCTACAACACTGGTATCGCACTCTACTTCCTTAGGGATGCTATTCCTTGGCTTGTGGCATCTTGTTGTGCTTTGCTGACCAATGCTTGATCCACCTGTCTTTCTAAGGTACACTAAACTCTTGCAGCCGTGTATTCCCAGAGCCAAGAGAACCAGTACCACAAAAGTCAACTTGTGTCTACATACACAGCTCAAAACACAAGATGTACATGTACGTGGCCTCTGAATCTTGTCATTCTGACAGCATGAGCAAACTGACCCAAAATGCCGTAACAAACAGTTTACTAGCATCTCCGCGTACATACATGTACATGTCTTATGCAGTTCCTTGAATATGCTGAATGTGTTGATGCTGGTGTTTAAAAGCTGATTAAAGCTCAGAAAATTGTTGTAACTTACCAAGAAAGATCTGTGGCCAGTGGGTAAACCTCTTCATGAGTGGATAAACTACAATGAGAATCATAGCAATGCATCCCAGAGTTATACTGTGGAAATATAAAACAAAGAGGCAAAATGAAAGTTACAAACAGAAGGCACACAAGAAGGTATCAATGCAAAACTGATCTTTTGAGATGCTAAACAAGAGGTTGCTTAATGTGGCTGATATGTATGCCATAAATCAAATGCACAAAGTGTCCAGCCAAAACTGAAATATTGAAAAATCTATAGCATGATCAGAATTGAAAAATTATTTGAAATGCTGTGAAATGTTACCCAATGAGAAAAGTAATGAAGGAAATTGGTGGAAACTGAGAAAATATTGACGTTGAATGCTTCCAAACCATGGCAACAATTTGTACAGTGTATTTTCACAAACTGGGAATGATGTAATCTTTGGTTTCCAGCAACTTGCGCCATACTGGGGTACGTGAAATGTGAAGCAATGTTATGGCAATGTTGGACTGAGGTAGATTTCAAATGCTAACTTCTCAGTAAACAAGAGAGTTTGGAGAGAGTATAAACAAATGAAATCACTCAACAAGGAAATTCTGACAATAAAGGCACAATCTTCAAAATATCATAAGAAAGAGTTGAGGGGCACGAGTTTAAATTTCTCCAAATATACAGGTTCTCGCACTTTTTGGTCTCAGTTAATGGCTCTCTCAATTGACGTCAGTTCCTACAGTCCAACGTGGATCGGCATTTTTTACTTTACTGTTACTGTGACGTGCCTCAGTTGCACCATATGTTGAACATAATTTGCATAAGTACGCGCACGCCCCTTTCAGCGTTGCATATGCAGTTGCAATTTTCCTACAAAGATAGCAGCCAATGAGAGAGAACTATGGGTGACTGGTGGCCAACAAAATTGTTAAGTCCCCTGTATTATACCTGTATGGGTTGAGAGTGAGTAATATTCCCAGCGCAACGCTAAGCTGTGCTCCTAGGAAGACCAACGCCTGACTTTCACTGACTGCACCTGATGCTATGGGCCTTATGCTGGTTCGTTCAACCTGCAATCAATCAATGCAAAGTTTGTTACAACATTGGCAGATGCTGAGACCAGCTTTCGGATTGAGATTGTCAATTTTGTCAAACTAAAAACAGCACAATCAGAGGTTGAAAACTTACACTATCTGACAAATAGTAACATTCCACTATGTAAAGCACAACATATGCTTCAACCTTTACAGTCATTTTGAAATTGACATAAAATGCGCCTTTTCAAAAAAATACTCATTAAGAACTTGTTTCAAATAAAACAACATCAAGAATAGACCAGAAAAAAGTTTTACAACAGCTAAGCACTCAACAAATACTTCAAATGCCCGGTATCAGTAAATAACAAGTATAATAAGAGTGCATATCCCTTCAGGAATTTTCCTAGGATTCTTCTCAAATCCTGCAAAGTTCATGAATGTAGAAGTACAAGTTTTCAAGCATCAAGCTACAAGTAAAATTGGTATGGTTCGACTTTACCCAATTCTTCACAATTATTCCAAACCTCCTGGTGCATTTGTAAGCACCTGGAAAAGTCAAGGTTCAAGTTTCTCTAATCAACAATTCCCATTTTCCAGTCTAGGAATCAATTGCACATGTACCGATACACTCACCGATTTTATCAAGTCTCTGTCCCACATGTCGTTGATGGTACAGGCCTGCCCCTCTAACCACCAGAGCTCCTAGGCCACACAAGGCCAGCATGTAGAGGCTGGGGAAGTGGCCTGGGTCTGCTGCCAGAGCGATGCCCCATGCACATGGCCAGTAGACCAACCAGGTTCCTAGGCGAAGCGAATACAGAAACATCATCCTCTACTCTCTAAGCAACCTTGTTTGATCTTCTCCAAATTCTCCACTGGAGCCAGAAAGGACATTTTTGTTTCAAACTTTCAAAAACCAAGTCCCACAAAACATTTGAACAGCTCGGAGGTACATTTACTTTCCTCAATCTTGCACATTCGGCAAATTCTTCCACATCCTTCTAGTGGATTTTGTAAGATGTAAAAGCTTGAAAGGTTTAGATTGGTGTTGCATTTGAAGATTACAGGGAAGAGTGAGTCTAGGCATTGACCAGCCTCCTTTGTCAAGTTTGTTCTTAGCCTCTGGGAGATACCTATATGTACGTTGGAATTAATAGCTTATTATTAGTAGTAGTTTACTTTCATGTGTCATTACAAACAAAACAAAAACCAAATAAAAAAACAAGCCTGGAAAGTTTTAAAACAAATGAACCAAAGTGCCCTGCAAGGTAAAGTAATTCTCAAAATACATGTACATGTACTTGATTTCTCACCAGTTGGCTTGTCCAATCTTATCAGTCTCAGGTACGGTTGGACTCTGTTGGGTGCCTTGTCAACAACTGAACTCATCAAGCTCATATTTTGTGCAGTCCACCTGCTGCCTCTGACACTCTGCCTAAGGAGATGTGAACAGCTGTGAAATGACTGGACTCTATGCATGGAGAATTGCGCTTCATGACCATGATGACTGAGAGGGCACGGGAGAACATGCTGTCCTTCTGCAATCAAAGCAAGTGGAAATCGACTGTGCCTATGATGATGTCTCTGCGAAAAGACACCGATGGATGCATGTGCCAATGTTCTTGAACCACGTGGGAGCTGGTTGCCATAATTCTGGTCAAGTCTTTGTTCAGATACATGTAGATGCCTGCTTGATATGCTTGATTTTGTGAACAAGCATGTTGCTGATTGTGGAGGTAACAAGACTGGTTTCCATCTCCCAAACAGTTTGACCAAATTTCCTGGAAACCATTGTTGCCCAGTTTTGCTTCAACTCCTACATGTATGCTGCACATCTGAGAATGCAAAGTAAAAATGGGATTATTATTCAATATTAACCATATTATAACCCTTTGGCAAAGTTACTTTATGGAAATTAAATACTACATTTGTAGGTGATGGAGCACAGGTCTGTCCGTTGATGATTGAATACTAGTAGATTTTTGCTATTACTTTACAATTTATATCACTGAAATCAAATTTTTAATATCAGAATACCAAAAATCTCAATATTGGGAATATCGAAAAAATTGAAAGCAAGAAAATTCACTGATAAAATGAATTCCAGACTGGGTTCATGTGATTGCTGCACTGATTTCGCTTTAAAATTATGAGCGTAATGTAGTGGCAAACCATGTGACTAGAAATAAGAAACGTCCCAAAATTATAAGCACTGACATCTGATTTTGTTCTCAGCTCCTTGGCCACGGTTAAGATCCAAGCCTGGAAACACTTGGACTGCCAATCAGGGTGTCTTTTAAGCACATACTGAACTTTCAAATTGGCTGGATGACATGTAGAATGAAAAGAATTTTCCTGTTGGCTCATAATGTCAATTCCTTTTAGCGTGATGAATTTTTTCTGCATGGATCTTTGTGCAGCTACAATGTAGCTCTGCATGAGTCCACACTTTGTTAATTTTAGGAATTTTCCGAGTCTAAAATTCAATATAAATTGGTTTCAATAAATTTCCATGACTTTGCCATTTTGCACAAAATTCCATGACTTTTCCTGGCTTGGAAATTGAAAATGAAATCCAGTCCATTACCACGGAACCCATTATCACTACCCACTAGAATTCACACTCTCCTCTGCTCAGCTGAACTGTTCAGATGGACATGTATTATGTATCTTCATTTGATTATAACGGTGCTGTCTTGTCAGTAACATGGTTTTCATAACTTTAATCATTAACCCTGACCCTATGTCACACTGAAAAATTACTACTTAGTAAAATGTAGCATACAGTGCAGTTGCTTGTAAGAGGACATGAGGAAGTAACCTAGCCAGAAGTAGTAATTTGAAGGGCTAGGTCCTTCAGGCTCAGACTACTACACACGGATACATGTACGTAGTATTTTGCATTAGTGAGTCCTGTAAGCCAAATGATATGCTTGGTAGTTAGGGTTAATGGATTGGGTCTATACATGCACAATGTTCGGTGAATGAATCAGACTGTGCGTAGCAATTTTTTATTTCATGTGGTTTGGCACCAGCATGAGCACAGCGTGCCATCTCAAAATGAACTGTGTTACTGCATCTGGGCCAATAACAGTAGCCGTATTTAAAGCCAGGTTTCTTGTGCAGTCCTATGGCCAGCACAAAGAGCTACGGATTGGACTGTCAGTGTGCAGGCTACCATTGGGGCAATTCCACGGTAAATTGCATTACAAATACATGTAATGGGTACTGGATAATATGCCTATATCTTTGTAATTGTTAGGAACAATTTTTTTTCAACATGGGTACACAGACCAACTAAATGAATTAAGAAAGAAAAACAATGGACAAACATATTGAGAGTCTTGATTTGTTTAATTTCGTAGCTCATAGTCAAGGACATAGTCAATTCTAAGAAAGACTCTTTTGGTAAAGTCTCCTCATACTAGATAATTTTGATGAAAGTATTCCAACATGTACTTTCAACTGATAGAGGGTTATGACTTATAAATTAACAATATCAAAGTTTTGTTTGCAGGGAGGATATACATGTATATTGGTAACTCTTGTTACGGTAACTTGCGTTACATTATGTCCATTCAAACAGCCAGGCACAAGTTGATGGCATAAACCTGTTCTGATGGCACTGCATCTTTTTTTAAGTATTTTTACAGGTGCACACTTTTGCAGATATTATTTTATTGATAAACCTCCACTGTCAGGAAAGAATGTGTTAATTGAGAGCATCACTCCCTCAAATCAGAAGGTCCATGTTGAAATTTACATAACTTTGATATACCCTGATAATTTACATTATGTATGTAATTGTCAGTGTGAAAAGATGAAAATATTTTTACTTTGAACAAACACGGAAGTTTGTAAGATAATGGAAATAGTCAAGAACTACACGGTCCTTGAAAGCTTAAATTTGCCTTCTGTTGTTACTGAAAACAATTTTAAATACAAATGAAAATTGCTTCTTGGTAGAGAGTGCCAACAAGTATTTCTTCTTTGCAAATTATCTTTTTTTTCCCAGAAATTGTATGCCACACATTCAAGTACAAATGTAAATAAAAACACTTTTGTAACGTGTTCTTCAAAATGACAGAGAAGAGAGATGGAACACAGTTTTTAAAACCATCAAAGAGAGAAGAGAAATTTTAAGCTTTGATGTAACATGATAAAAATGAGTGTTCTTTAGCTTAGTAGATTTTCGTTTTGTAATGTCTAAATTTTTTGCCCTAAAACTTTGTAGTGAACTTGTACTTGCACCTGTTATTAGCAATTTCAGGTTTTTGTATCAGGAGCACCATGTTCTTTCTTCCTAACCCTAACTCTCCAGAGTGATTTACGAGGAACCATACCCATTCATAAACTTTGTGCAAAAACTTTTGGACTCTGTTTATTTTGGGTATGCCTGACCCCATGTTAAAGCACAAGCAGTTTAGGGGTACAGTAACCAGTGCCACAAATTCACACACTTTACTGGTGTTCAAATTCTGTGTGGTTAGGGAAGGTTAGGGTTAAGGTACCGCTAATAGATTGTATCTCAGTCACTTCCAATTGTGCCCAGCTGGCTCCATAACAGATACTCTGTAGTTATCCTGGGCACCAATACTATGTGGTATAGAATGCCACCATAGTCAACAACATACAGTGTACCAATCTCCTACTTGTACAGTACATGTACATGTACGTGTATCTGATTGTATGCTGCATTTGATTGTGTTCACTACACCCTAGCCCAATTAAGAGTCTAACATTGCTCATACTGGTTGAAACTTGCATTTCCAGTCAGTAACTCACGTCACATGGTGTTAACTCGCCTTACATGGCAACTTGTGTTACACTTTTTGATGGCATTTTTTTAACTGATGACACTGTTTATTTTGGCAACATCTTGCTTGAAGAATAAAGATGTGAACTTTAGAAATTTATGATTGCCAACAAATTGCCTCAACTGATTTCTTCAGAATGAAAAATATTTATTGCTTTAGTAACTCGCGTTACAGGGCTGAAGTGCTTAACTCTTGTATGATGATGAAATATTTTGGAAGGTGGTGTAGAAATTTCCTCCTAGGAGACTGAAGTAGACCCAATGTGCTTCTCTAAATTGAATTAATAGAAGTGCTAGCACTATTTTTTCTATTAAGGAAATACAAATTTAGTTAAGCATACACTTGAGTAATTTGGATGACTTGTGCCGGTACATGTATCTGATTGTACACTGCATCTGATTGTGTTCACTACACCCTAGCCCAATTCATTCATTCAATCTCTTCAATGTTTGTAACTGAATTTTGCAAAATATTCGACCGATTGAAATAATCTTTATTGCTTCTTTAACTGCAACATTACGGGTAAAACATAAGTAGTAGTTTCTTTGCGATGTGATAAACTTGAATTGTTAGTGTCATGTCCACCTTCCCCATGGAATTGCCCATTGGGTGAGCAGTAGAGATCAGGTGACCTGTCCAATCACACTATTAGTGTCCTGTATCCCCCGTCAGAAAGGACTAAGTGTGTTGGTGAGTATACTGTATGGTACATGAAAAAGTTTCAAAATCCGTGATTGTTTTGGTGTTTTTTTTCTAGTATTGATGGAACAAAACAGAGGTTCATGTACAATGCGAGCCTTTTGTGTGATGGAGGTGAACATGTACATGTACATTTGTACATGTACACATACATGTACATGTATACTATCATATTCTGAGGAAAAGCGGATTTCAAGTTACTCAATTCTCAGTTACTGGGAGTTTACTGTTTACATGTACATGGGGAAAATTTGATATATCGAAAAGTCATAATATAATTTCTGTATATCAATTATTGAAAAACCTCATATCAATGTACATGTATCCTAGAAAATGGTCATTGTACAAATGGGTACCGGTTAGGGCTGTTTAGTTTCAAAGCAGCAAAATCTTTTTAAGAAGCAAAAAGATGAAATGCTACAATCCTGAAAGTTGGTTGCTACAAATTATGCATGGAACAATATGGGACTGGGAAGCATTCAACTTTCGGGAAGAATGTTGTATCCTGATGCCACTTCTTTTAATTTGCCTACAGTACAATGTCTGTGGAAAGTCAACATGTTCAAATATTTCTAACAAAACTGAAAATGTTTTCTGTTAAATTTTTCAAGTCTTTGCAACATTTGTGAAATAAATTACTTTCTATGTGATGAATTATTCTTAGACAATTTGTGCATCTCAAACTCTTCTTTAATGTTTAAAAACTGTTTCACAAGCTGAAAACTACACTTTTTCAAGCATTAAAAATCCTTTTGCTGGAACAGTCATAAACTGCTCAAAATTCCTTCCACTTGATTTGCCACAGGACAGACAAAGGGGTCACTTGACGGATTTTGACTGAATAGCAGTGCTGTATGGAGAGAGAATTAAAATGAGGAGCCATTGGCTCCTAGAAAGACAAAGTTAGGCACCAGGTTGTTTTTGGTACATGTGTATACTGTACACACATTTGCATAATATACAAGTAACATGTACATGTATTGTACAAGATCTGACAAAACGTACAGAAACGCTATTCTGTCAATTATCCGCAAGACAGACAGGCTTTGGATTTTGTGCTTGTGGAATAGATCAAAAATGGCAACCAATTATACACAAAAATGAAAGAAAAGAAAAGGCATGTTTGTTCTCTCACGTTTGAGCATTTCATAATGTACCTGGGACGGGACCGGATCGAGGGAAGCTTTGGTTTCAAACTTGACACTGAAACAAGTTTATTGGACTGGAATTATGGCTCACATAGACTGCTAGTACATTATAAATACCGGTACACAAAACGTCTCAGCTCCGCATACACAATCTATACAGTGTGCAACCACAAACCAGTCAGCTCGGGTACCTACATGTACATGTAATGCCTAAACGTGTGAGTATGTACATGTACCTACATTGAAGCTACATGTATGCTGCAGTTAACGTGGGTTCATGCTCTGTATATAGTAAGATGGAGAAAAAACATAGAGGCACATCGCTCGGTGCACATAGAAGAAAACTGGCAGTGATTGTTCATGAAATATGAATGACAAGGTGGGCGACTAACGGGCACAAATCATGGTCGCCACTGGCAATAAGAGTTAAACATCTGGTCGCGCATCATTATTTTTAGGTGCAAATGTGACTGTTTTGGTCACACCGTACAGCACTGCTAAACATTACATGTAATCAGAGAAGACACTATTCAGTTTACATGTTTTTGTTCAATTTTTTGAAAACATTTTCTTTTGTTGCCTTATTGCATTGCACATTTACATGTACTTGTAATAAGGGATCCCCAAAGAAATGGAAATTTACAGCAGCAAAAATTCCTGCAGTTCCTGAACAAACTCATGCAACAATGTATTGAAGCTACATGTACATGTGCCAGGGGTGACATCATAGTTTTGCTCATAAATATGGAAATTTACAACAATTCCAAAATACCAGATGAAAAAAAGTTGAAAACAAGGTTATTTGAAACGTTATCCAGACATCACTTGATACATGTATCTTGTGCTCAGACCCTACGGAGTGAAAACTGTGTGTTTTCTCAGTAAATGGTTCAACAGTTTTAGTGCTAGATTTAACCTTTTAGGACATGTTTCACTCTCTGATGGCTAATCAACTACTGCAAGGGAAAATCAGTGACATCTGTATGTGGTACTCTTTCATTAAGGTGCATTTTCAAGGGCTGTCATAAAAATAAAGTGTTGGGCCTAGTCCCCTAACATGGTGCACTTTGATGCTTTGCTCGACTTTTCTGATGCCATGTAACCAAACCTTTTCCTTGAAATACATGTACTTCAAATTCATCAGGTTATAAAATGATGGTACATCATGCAGCTAAACGACGCAGTGTGGTGAATAGAATATTTGGCCTGAAATTCAAAAACAATGGTGACCAGAAACTGGCAGACTGGGCACAAATTCAGCTGACATGCTCGACAAGGTCCTACTGTTCCCTAACCTAAGTTGATAAATTTTAAAAGTAATGGTCCTAGGCCTACAGTAACATTGTCTTGAACAAAAAGACAAATGGGTAGTTCTTGGAAGACCAACATCTTGAACATGCAAAAGAACACGCTTTCCTGTTACAGAATACATGCATCTCCATCATGTACACACGACATGTCCATCCCTGAAAAGGACGCCTGTCATGTCTGCAACCATGAAGGACTGTTTTTCTTCCTCTATGCTGCAACCAACATGCCCAAAGCTTGGAGGGGCGAGGCCAAGGCATTGTACACCGTACAGTCATGACAGTGTCAGTGGACATGGTGAAGCACGCGGCAAGTCAACCATATTAAAACAACACGCTTGCGTTCACCAGGGGAAGAAATTTCATTAGCTTTTAAACATGTCTCACCTTCACATCGTGCTCCTTTATATTCAAACATTCCCTGTCATTTGTGAGGTGAGAGTTTTGAGATAAAATCTTTCCTTTCCAGCTCTACCCGTACCCGTAACACTTGCCTTGTTCACGTTTTTCACCATTTCGAAAATGGCGCCCTCAATGTGCAGTGACGTAAACGACGTGCGTCGGCGCACGTACGCACCCTTAGGCGTGGGCGTGGCCCAACAGAAGTTTGGGAGTGGGGTGCGTGTCGTGTGCAAGCACATTTCGGGGATGGAGGTGGGACTTGGCCCCGGCGAAATTAAAAAAAAAATTCCGTTGATGCCGAACAGAGAGGTCTTACCCCCCCCCCCCAAAAAAAAGATAAGTAGGTTAAAACAACCAAAACAAAATCAGCAACAGAGCTTCCAATTTTGGCTCGCTCCCGTCCCTGGCATCAAAAGCTAATTAGTACTCCAGTCAGTGCAAGTTTCCTCGAATCAGAGATTTCGAAATGAAGGCTATGCTACATGTAATACGTATTTAAGTTCCACTTATGTCCACCCCTGTCTCCTGTCCTTTTTTTTTCATTTCTGTCAGAAATGCGCAGATGAAAGGAAAATTCATTGTTGGAATTTGGTGAAGAATGTTAACCCCTTCAACCACCCCTCACCTGCCCTAACTTGAACAGGGCCACTTTAAGAAATGATGGAGCCTATAACAAAAAGTTAGAAAGTCCTACAAATCTTTGAAATTTAGAGAACGAATATTTGAGGATGAAATCTCAAATGACATTATATTTAAGAATGGATCAAAGAGAAATCAAATATTCACAAAACATGATTGCGAATGACAACTTTATTTGAACTTCAACATTCGTGCAAGTTCACAATCAACATGATACAATGTGAAGGAGATGAGGAAGTGATTCTCTCAATAAAGCATATTGATTAATGGATTTTGTTTTTCAGATGTTTACTTCTTTAACTGCTAACAAGTTTGCTGGCAAATGGTTCATGTTTCTTACATTTTTATTCACTGCTTAAATATGGCTTTGGAATTACTGTTATGAATATGGAAATATCTTTAGCAATGAACCCATTCAAGAAAAGTTCGGCCTCTGATACCTACATTTAGGTAGTTTAAATATAAAAATATTCTGTACAAATTTCATTAAAAAAAAAGGGTAGTGGACTAGTAGCTCCCTACATGTTCAAATGAGCAAATGAATAACAGCTACACTGTCAATAAATGACAATGTATTATTTACTCGACAAAAAGTATCCCAAACCATGTAAAGCAATGACAACCTACAGGTATGTCTATAATTTCCTTGCACACCAACCCTAGCAGAGATTGGCATTTCAAATTTCCCTTCAAAAGTTACTCCCTCTACAAGTTCAGCCATTGAAAGACAAGCACATTGCTTTCCCAGCACTTAAAGATGTTTAGCGTCTATCCCAAGAATGAACTTGTTTGAGTTCTTTCTAAGAGTAAAATTACAAACACATCAGTTCATGAGTTTACCTTGGAATTAACCCATGTGGATGGCTGGGTGACTATCATCTACGCATGTGAATTTGAAGAATTTCATTGCAAAATGCTATATATCCAATTTATTGATTTTGAGATGTACGATTATTGTCTGCTAAAATAAAGAAAATAAGGACATTTTATATACATTTTATCATATCTCCAAACTACACATCGGAATTCAACCGACAAGGTGTCATTTAGCAATTAGGTCATTTTAACCAGTGCTGGAGTAAGTTCATCGCAACTCGCAAGTCCTTTCTCAAGTCCCTTCACAAGTCCAGTCACAAGTCCCTTCATAAGGTCAGTCATAAGAAACAGGGTGAACAATGACAAAAGAATGCTTTTGTCACAGCTCATTTGAATAGCTTGTGAAGTGGCTTAAGACTGATCGACTTGTGATGCACTCAAATACAACACTGATCTTAACTCATATTTAAAAAAAATGGAGGATATAGCATTTTGTGATGAAACCCTTGGTATGTTGACTACTGTTTGTCAGCTACACTCTGACACTTTAAAAAAGAAAACTTGGCCACAGCATTTGTAGCATAGTAAGAAGAGTATGCATGTATGTACATTTATGCATCCATATTCGGGGTTACAGGCTAAACTGGAAATTTGCCTGACAAAAGATTAGGTTGTATGTATTTTGTCCATCACAATTGTTAAAAAGGGAAGAAGAGGAAGGTAGCTTATTAGTGCCTTCAAAGAATGATAAAAAATAAATAAAATGAGCCGACATAATGGCAGGCAGGGGGCTGCATATGCATATGCAGCAACTGCCAGTCAATTCCATTTTATGGAAAATTTGGAAAAAAAGTTCTTGCACTCTGTTGTGTAGACTGTGTCATTTAATCGAGCATTCAGATATTCGATAGGCTGTTGCTAAGTCAAAGAGTTATTTTCCAAATCAAAATGTTGGAGGGGTGAAAATCAGAAAAATAAAAAAAAACCAGGAAATTCACTTATATGTTCACCACCTTGCACTCTAAAAGCAATGCTTTTTCCAAAGATGAGGCCAAAAATTACCTTTCCTGCAAGTTTTTCTTTTTCAACTGTTTGTAACGACATTTATGTTTTGTTTCTGCCTTTGTTTGAATTTGGTACAACCGAATATCTGATCAACTGGAAAGATAAAAATTGGAATAATCAGTTATTCCAACTGACTCAGCATTACTGTCAAGGCTTTCCTCAAAGATGGACCGTCCCGTTTCTGTTATCATAACTGGCTATTAAACTAACTGTGCTAGATGACGGCAGAAATTATAAAGTGGGAAACCAACGACGTTGAAATAGTCTCCATTGACTCCCTTGACTAGTGTGCCTCCAAGTTCTTGGATGCCATAACCCCCTGCCTTGTCTCTGGAAAGAAAACATTTAATCTACTTCAAATACTTGTCGCTACAGACCTCTATTTTTGGAAAAAAAGAGACAAATATGCTTGAAGAGTCCTATTTCAATTCAGTTGAGGTATCTAGATGACAAGAGGGGCCACTTTTACAGAGCTGCTTAAGCACACAATTTGCTTTAGCGGGAAAAAACTTTGCTTAATAAACAAAGGTTACCAGCTCAAACTCTATCTGATTGTCATGCTAACCAAAAATCTCCCACATACAATCCCCAAACAATATACAGGTTACCTGATTTATTGAGTAGGGTTTTTTCACGCTTAAGCAAATTTTGTGCTTAAGCAGCTCTCAGTCCACGGATACCCATGAGCTCATCCTCAATTGGCCATCCAGATGCTGTTTTAGAGGATTCACTCAGCCCAGTACAGTTTTAACCACTGATCCCATTTTAAAAATGGTTTCCTTCCTTTTAGTATTGAGCTGCAAAGGTAAAACTCTTTGGCCAGATTTGGGAGAACATTTACAACATGTTGAGTTCACTTTACGCTTTAGCATACTCATAGTTAGCCAAGGTAGTTTTTCTACCAGTCTCGAGTCTGTTGCAACCGAAAGACAAGTTTGTGTGAAACATTGTGGAGAAGTCTGATTGAAAGTAAGTGATAAAAGGGGTCATCTCTTAAAACTTTTCCCAGTAGGAAAATAATCACCGAAAGTAAATGATCAATTCCTAACCGTTTTCACAAGAGCCACATGTGTAGATTTTGAAGAAAAACTGGTTTTCAAAACTACAAAAATACCAATACCAGGAACAAGTTTATGTAGTAAAAGACTCAAATGATTCTCTGAGAGATAGACATTTGCCTGAACCAAGTAACCAAAATGAACACGGTGGTTAATTAGCCAAAATTAATGAGTAAAGATGCACATCTATTCGTGAAATAAAAACTCCACGGTTTCCTACTTTTCGTGCAATGTATTTTTCCATAAGGAAGGTGCATACATGTTCATGCATGCCCCACTGTTACATTGTAACAAAGATGTGTGGCTCTTCGTGAAAACAAAAGTCTTACTTGACCCACTTTTCGGCCTTTCTAGTCAATACGTTTTGTACATGTATGAAGGGCAGTAGGACTCATATCTCTTTGTGAATAAGCAAAATGCACTTATCAAGATTCTGGCCCCTAACAACATAAATGTAATTGAACTTGAAAAAAAATGCTACTTTCAACATGTGTGGCTCTTCGGGAAAACATCGACAAATTGTGAGACATGCACTTACAATGGTTCTCCAGTATCGACGTATCCCTGGATGACCTCAGGTGAAAGGTCACCAAAGGTGACCTCTGTCGTCTCATGAAACTGTGTTATGATGAATGGACTGTCAGACTGACATGAATTCCCTTCTGCAAAAAAAGGAGAAAAACTTACTGTGCTCACTATAAAATGTAATGCATAACCAGTTTTAGATGTAATACTGGAAGCAGGAAATCATCCCAACACAGTCAATTTGAGTTGTATTTAGAACCACACACCTTAGAATGACAGAATTTGTTCCCAGAAAGTACTCTCAATATTTGCTGTTGTCGTTTTTCCCCCAAATGTCACAGCTTGACTAGGATAACAAATACGGACGATTCACAATAGTACGCCGCCAAGAGTTTGCAACGCGTTGGCCAATCATAACGCGCCAAATTTGTCGACCCTTTCCAAACGTGCGTTGGGTCGATAAATTTCGCGCGTTGTGATTGGCCAACGCGTTGCAAACTCTTGATGGCACACTATTGTGAAACGGCCATATTGATAACAAATGCAACTACAGCATGCTGGTTATTAGTTCCAGATGGTTGTGGCTCTCATGGTCTCAACTCCATTGTAAAACGCAAAAATATATCTTGAAAATAGTTCGCGGTACCCGCTGCTTCACCTGACTCGGACCGGCCAGCCGACCCCGGGAAGCTCGGTGGTCGAGTGGTTAAGACGTCTGCACTAGTAAGCAGGAGGTCGTGGGTTCGAGTCCCACCTGAGTAAGCTTGTGACTTTTTTCGCAAGCTCTCAGACAAGCAATGAGCATACAATGTTTATTAATATATACGTTGGGTAAGGGCAAAACCTGTTATATAAATTCACAGTTTTGCCGTAATACAACAACTTGGTATACTGTGAAGATCTGTGCCACAGGAATGCAAGTTGATAAAACAAAAACAAAAACAAAAATTCTCAGCCTTGAATTGATAAGAGTGTAGAAGCCTGAATAATCTTCCAGCATTTTAAATGACCTTTTGATCTGTTGACTCCTGGGCAACATCCAAATTGTCATTAAGAAAATGTCAACAATTCTAATGGACATAGAAGTGTATAAATGTCTTGATGTTCATGTCATTCCTGATTTTTAAAGTAAAATCTCAGATTGTGTGACCCTTGGCAGGTCACTAGGGCTTAACAAATGGGCGGGGGACTTTCAGTCTAAATGAAGCAAATATCTTTGGTGTGACTGCAAGGGTCCTCATCATAGCCTTGGACTCACTTTTGCGAGTAATGAGTGCCATGCCCGTGTGGACCTGGTGGGTCGTGCCACTCAACTGACTCAGCATCTCGAATGCATTCTTCTTGTCCTTGGGTTTTTCAAAGATTCGCTCTCCGAGTGTCTGTTGAGTTGTGTAAAACAATACCAAATCTGTTAAGTAAGCCCCAACATTCCATTTAATAATATACATGTACATATCCACATGGCACGTTGCCTCAACTTGTTTTCATTCAAAAATGTGTTTCTGAGATGTGCCAAGCACTCCACAAAAAAGCCACTGATTCTTTTCCTGAATATACTGGACCCCCCCATATATACTTACTACTACTGTGTCTGCCGCGATGACTAGATCAGGTTCATTTGCCTGCAAAAAACAAACACAATATTTTATAGAGAACAAAATGTCCACAAATGCTTAAGAGAAAATTGACTAGAAACTTTTCATGTAATTCAGTGCAAAGCCTACCATATTTTTCAAAATATACCATCATGATGATGATGTGTGATTTTGTAAGACTGAGGAGGGATACGCCCAACTATTATTACTTTTTACATGGGTCTTGATGTCCCTTGAAACTTACATATAAATTTATGCTAAGTTAAGGTACATGTACAACCAATGGGAGTTTTCATTAGAAAACTTGGAAGGAAGAAATAATGGCTCCTTCTCACGGTGAGTTCACGAGGGCATTTCAGCATCCTACCTCTTTCAACCTCTGTGCGACTTCGGTGGCTTTCATCCTTGCCGTCTCCTTTGCATACTCCACGGCTGAACTGAATGAAGACTTGTCCAGATTCTCTTCAAATGTCGATGGTACAACTTCAAACTTGAGTCCCTGTGGTCACAAGGCATTTAACAGAAAGAATGACAACAACAGCGTATACAGCCCAGAGAATATTTGTTTCACCTCCCGTGGTTTTAGAGTAATTCAAGATAAAAGTAAAACTAACTGCAGTATTACGAGGGGAATGCTGCCTAGTAGCTACGGTCTGCAACAACCTGATACTTGAGTATGGGGTTGCAATCCAGCTGCTGGTTACATGTTGTGACCTTGGATAGGTCACTTATCTCCTCCTTGCCTTGCTATACCCATGAAGAAGGAGAAGGGGGAGAGAATATCAGTTGCCGGTGGAAATGGGTGGTAATTGTGTTGAAAGAGCCCTTTGCACCTAAAATGACAGCAGCATTATAGAGATATTTCTGGGCCCAGTGAACAGGAATAATAATGAAAATACAAGTAATGACAAATATATGTTCTATATATACAGTGTTCTTATTATTATTTAAACAGACTCTACACAAACCAAAACAGAGTTACGAGTTTCTGTCGTCACAAGTTTGATGCACATAAATTCGAGGCATGTGGACATAAACACAACTTACGATACTGCTCAGCATATGTCTGCGTCTTGGAGATCCACTTGCCAAGACAATCCTCATTGCTGACAGCTCAGACATAATGGGTTGCAACATGGTGGCTTACACTTAGAGAATCTACAGGAGAGTATTACACAAAGCAAAGTCAATGTAACCAACTCATAAACAAAAGAAAACGAGGAAAAAAAACAACCTAAGACAGTGCAGATACCCTTTTCAATAATTTATGTCAGGTATTATGTTTCATCATCGTTTCTGCTTGTCTGCAAAATTGAGACATGAAAAAACCTCTGGCCCGACCCCTTCCCTCTGGAAAAATTCCTTTACCTTCCCCTGTAATATACAAGAAGGAGGATGAGGTCCTGAGAAGTTGGACCTACAGGTAATTTCTCCAAAGTCGGCCCTACAGGTAATTTCTCCCATGAAAAACGAAATTATTAATTTACTGGTTTCAAGTTTGGAACTGGCAACAGCTAGAAGAGACTGCAGTATAGGTACTTTGTATCTCCTGGTGCTACCGCTTTCGGACAACTTTCAACGCTTCGTTTGGAATTTCTACAGAGAAAATATTCTTCAAAGTGACCGAGGCTGCCTTGGCCTGGATTTCAACTCTTGACCAGAAACCGTAGGCTGTGCATGCCACACACAAGAGGAATCATATTATTTTCAAAAGTGGTATCAGAAAGTGCCGCACAAGGCAACGCTCGAGAGTAATTTGGCAATTGGCCAATACGCAGGACACATACTGTACATGTACATGAACGTGCACATATCATGTACTGAGTGCAGTGATGCTGTGGCTAGGCTGAGTACAGTACATGTACGTGTATGTAGAGACAATCCAATATGTGTACTAAGTGAAAAGGAATTGGGAACCTGCCCCATGCAGCCCAAAGCACTATAATGGCTGTTCCAGCCTTACCAATGCTGACTGCTCATCCCTAGCAGGTGATGGCCCAAGCCATGGCCAACCACCTGTTGACAATTTACATTGGACTAAAAGTTGTAACAAAGTAATGTACATGTAAGTGACTCGTTAATACTCCACAGAAATTATTTGTCCTGCCTCTGCAGGTGGATTTCTTGCTGCTAGCGGAAAGTCCCTTGGTCACTTAAAACCTGCAGTGGAATGCTCCTAAGAATCTCACAAGGGTGCCCTCTTATAATCTGACACCAGATGTGGCTTCAGAGAAGTGCACAATTTTTATTGGGGAGGGGGAAGTCATTCCTTTTGCATCCCGAAGGATAGGGCCTTAAGGTACTTTCTCCTCCCACTTGATCAGACATGTGACTCTGCTTACAGGATAGCAGCAACACTCTTTTGTTGACTTTGTTGACACACTTCTTCTGCAATCTCATCCTCTTCAATTAATAAAATGCATTTCACTTTTTCGGTTAATTGTAAGCACTGATAATACACATTTGTAAACATTCAACATTTTGCACTTCTCTGAAGCCACATCTGGTGTCAGATTGTAAGAGGGCACCCTTGTGAGATTCTTAGAATTCCACTGCAGGTTTTAAGTGACCAAGGGACTTTCCGCGAATTACAAATCGTATGAATCCAGACATTTTGCAATGAAAAATATGTCAAATATCTCATCTAAAAAACTGTATGTCCTAAAAAAAAATTAATTCTTAGAGTCAAGAATTATTGCTTTGTCAAACTTCTCACAAAAAAGAGGATACCCTTGCACCCTTCTAAGGGCAGACTTTGAGTAACATTCTTGTAGTAGCGAGTCATGGGTTAAATGCAGTCATGTATGCGTGTTTACATGTGTATGCGTGACATGTACATGTTCATGCACGTGTGCTGGGGCAGCCGTGACGACTTTGACGTCTCAGTACTGCACCGGTCATTGTCCACAGCAGTGGAAGTGATGCACAGGAAATATCACTAATTTAATGATTCTACCTTATGAAATGGTATCAGTATTCATGAAATCTGTACAAATCCTCATCCCTGTGTTGGATATACCATTTTGATAATAAAAATGGCTACAGAATGGCTTTGAATTTTCGTGCACCGTTGAACCAATACGATTTTGGGGTGATTATTAAAAATTTTATCTGGCCGATTCAAAATAAATGCCTGAAAGCATTAAAGGTGAATCTCTTATTTGGTGCTAGATTTTGTCTCAGAAAACTAATTTTCTATAAAAAAAATTCATTGATGAAGTTATTGCAAATTTTAGAAATTTCAATTTTTTTGGTCAGAATGGGTCCCTAAAATCCACTTTTTATACTGTTCTGAGATTTACCATAATTCAAAAATCTAACCGATGGAGGAGTATTGTGTGTTGTGTAGACCATCCCAACATTTATCAATGCTTCTAAAATTTGGTATTTTACGCGGTCAGTCATTGAAAAATTCCATGCCATGACGTCGTCTGCTTGCACAAAAAACTGTTGTTATCTGCTTGAAAATGAAGTGTGCATGCCCGCGTGTTATGAACGTTGTCTCTATGGGGCACCAACATACATGTACGTGCAAAAAGGGTAAATTTCTCCCTTAGTCCATAGTGACGTCATGCCAACAAAGAGAATACGGATATCACTTGACACCCCGTGCATAAACCCTATGAGATCAGTTCTGAAAAATTCCAAGTGTTTTCTAATTAACAATTTCATATTTTCCCTCCTAAATTGAACTTTTCTGGCCATGTTTTTGCTTCTGGCATCCATATATGGAACTCTTCCCTACTACAGTACTAGATTCAGTCATGTGTATTACAGAGTTCCAGTAGGCTTAGGCCTATGGGCTTACTAGTCCTGGCTGCAAGAACGTTATCAATATCACCACATCATACGTCATAATAACAGCTTTTAAACATCTTAAGCACTGCCATAGATACATGTACACGTGCAGGTAACATTCTCAAAACATAGGCAAACAAATTTTATAACTTCTAAATAATGTCATAAAAATACAACATTAGCAATATTTGTTTTTCGCTATAAAACCTGTTAAAAAAAATTAGACAGGCCTAGGCACTAACATCAATTTAATGTCAGATAAAACATCAAATAGGGCGCATTTACATAATTTACATAATGTTATTACGACATTTCTGTGATATACATAATGTTTCTACTGGTATGCTGTAATTAAAATGACATTTCGAATCGTTTTAGTCACAACATCGGCCCGACCTTCAAAAAATGTTTTCACAGCATCACGCCTAAGTGTTTGCTGGGATCTCCCTTTTGTTTAAAAATGTAGGGGCCATTTATGAGACAAACGGGTGCTTTTTAGCTACCTGCGCCCGCTAATTTTGAACCCCTAATAAACACTTGGGTCTGGGTTGGTATTACATGTAGCAAACATAAACACATTTGTGAAATTGTGAGGCTCGCTTTTAATGAGACATTGATGGGCTCACTTGTTGAAAATTGAGCTTTGTAGCAACGTTGAAGTTTGGCGGCACGCAAAAAACAGCGCCCTCTCGGTTTACAAAGTCTGCACAAAGTTGAGGCCTCTAGCCAGCACTGATGTTGCATGCAAATTCGATCTCTTTGAAAAACTGAAGTAGTCCTGTCAACTCACCAAAATCTAGTACAACTGCAGCATCTTCCAGAGCCCTTTTCAAGCGCTCTTTCGCTTAACATTTAAGTGATTCTCGGCAGTGAGTTGGTGGGTCGCCCGTTTTACACGAGTAGTTCACTGCATGAGACTGGCTCCCAGACGTGTATATGCATATCTAATTGAATTTTCTAGGAGCCATTCTCAATCAGATTACATGTAAACACGTAGTGATCGCACCGCTGCGTTAGGTTTATTTGCTCGCGCCAAACTCAGGCTCAGATTCAGTGGCACCATGGTGCCGGTGGCACATAGGTTTCATCCTCAGAGCCTCAGGTTCTGATATTATTTTTTGTCTTTAGACAGTTCGTTGTTTGTTTTATCTTTGTGGAGTCCGAGCTACTTGAACAATTTTTGGCAAGTTCTCTTTGTTTAAGCATGTCAATATATTGGGAGAGTAAAAAGAGTTTTTTATGAGATCAACTTGTGCCAATTTGCCTAAGTCATCGAAAAAAAATTTTAAGTTTATACACGCAGAGCGTATCCCTTGAAAATAAGTGCCAGTGGGTGTTTGTAGTGAAACTAATGAAAGAAAGGATTTATAGAATGTTTTACAACTGCAAGTTGTTTGGCACAAAGACTTGATGTGTGCTATTGAGCTTCACCTATGTCCTATCGGGTCCTTATTTGTTGATTGTGGTATCATTAGCTGATCACATAGTCTTCCTAAATTCATGCCCCTGGAAGAAAGTGAAATCGAAGATTTCTCACCGGATCGACAGATGATCAGATGATCCCACCCAACTGGTAGACCAATGATGGAGAGACTTTCCAGCTTGTTAAATGTGTTTGAGAAACAAAAAGCACTCTGTTTACTTGCACTTTCTGCAGACGTTTAACTCTTGAGTATTTTTATTTGTCCAGAATGGTGCAGCCTGTTACCTAATTTCTGGCATGTCCAAACTGTTGATGCAGCGAGTGGTGTCATCTAGGGCACGGAGGTTGCATTATGCTGTTGGGGAAGCTACACAGCACCATCAACCTGTTTGCTGTTGCTATGAGAGTCGTCACCATAGGAACTGTATCATCCCTCATCAACCAATTTGGCTTGGGTTCGCCAGGACCACGTATTCAGCAGGACCCATCCCCCATCACCGGAGATGGGACTCCATTTTCACCAAGCCAACGAGTATGACAAAAACGGCAGTTTTCCTCCGGTCTTTGTCTTCAGAATCGGGCAGCGACACACCGCTTGACCAAATAGACTCACTTGAGGAGGATTCCTTTGAGGAGGTTGCCAAAGAACTGGATGCAGAAGGAACAGGTCCCAGAAGGTCTTGGAAAGGAAAGTCTTCCTCAGATAGCTTGAAGGTATTAAATTCGTTCATGGCAGGCCTTTGCACCTAAAGAGGACAATTTGTCTGTTTGTCAAGCAAATTAGGACCAAGTCGTGCGGACATTTGTCCATCCCAACAATGTTTTTGATCAAAATCAGTGTATTAACAAGTGTTTTTGCACATGCCAGTAATTATAGAACGACTCCGTGTGTGTTTTATGATTGTGTGCTGCTTCAAATGTCTGCAACATGGATTGTGATAAATAGTTTTGACCATGATCAAGTTTTCTCGGGATGAATGCAAAAATTACTGGTGGGTGAATATCATGCTGTAAATGTGCACACTGTGGAGTGGGGTTCAAAAATGTTGTCAACAGAATCTGTGTGGAATTTCTTTATTTTTTTACTGCTGGAAATCTTTAGTTTGAAGAATAAACTCTTCACCATATTCTGGTTATATTTGGAATGTTCCTTGGTTAATTTCTGTCGATTAATGCTAATTTCTCATTCTTCCAAAGCATAATTTACTTTTTCCTAAGATTAGATAAAGCGCGTGTACTGTAATGTGACTCATTGTCTACAGTAAATTACAGTCATGGATTTTCCTCTTTTTTGAAACTTTTTCCCCACAATGTAGGACACCATGAAGAGTGTCGGTAGATTAGTCCCAGACAAAATAGTCACCCTCCTGGATGAGGCTGGGGTATCACTGGGACCACTTCACCGTAAGGAAGCCATCAAGCGGAGTCAAGAAGCCAGACTCAAACTGGTACTGATCAACCCAAACAGCAAGCCATATCCCACCTATAGGTACCAAGTAGAGTTGTTAAAATTTTTCTTTTATTTCATTTAAATTGTAGTTTGCTTCTTGAAATATAAGTTCACAGACTTTACAGCCCTTTTGAGTGGATGGGGTGTGGAGGACAAGTGTAGGTGTTAGAAGAAACACTCATAAACTTTTGAGCATTAATGGGAGAATCTTCAAACTGGTCAACTCGGTATGAACTCATTGTCATGGTGCAAGTTTTATTTTCAGAAACCTTGAGAAACTTAAAACTAAATAGGGAGTACATAAAGTATGCTACTCATCAAATAACGTGAATAATAATTTCTCGCTCCACCCAAGTTATCATGGATACATGCCGAGTAATGCTCTACCCACTTGAATTCTCATCTTGCAATCAAGCATTGAGTTATGAGGCACTCTAAACTCACCAGAGATCCGTGCTTGATTCATTTCTCTCACAGACTGATGACTGGGCAGCAACTTCATCAGGAACAGATGTCGCTGAGGGAGAAACTGAAGGCAAAAAGTGCCCCCACGCAGGTCAAAGAGGTCAGGCTGTCGGGTAACATTGAGAAGCACGACCTAGAGGTCAAGCGGCGGCACATGCATGACTGGTTCGAGGAGGGTGGGGCACAGGTCCACGTCAAGGTCACGTTGATGGGGGCCAGGAAACGGCAAAAGCCGGTCTCCAAGGAACAGCAGGTGTGGACCCAGATGGATGTTAGCAAGAGTTCAAAAAGTGGAAATGCTTTGAACTTTCAGTTTGGAAATGCCATGTCTACCATAAATACACCTGAAAAACTTGGTATTTGAATATGGGCTTAAGCAGTCTACAGGAATACATTTTGTTCCTGTTCTGCAACTACCAGGATCATGCTGCTTGCTGCGTACTGTTGTAGTAGTGAGCAAAAGAAAAACCTTTTCTAATTACTGCAAATAAAAGTTGTACTTATGGTAGCATGTTTTTGCTGGTTAACAAGAACATCCGGTTTGTGCACATGCATACCCCCATTGCTATTTCTAAGATTCTGTGCTCATAGGAAGATGGTTACAATCTAAATGTCTATTTGGAAATCTCCATGCACAGATTGGTGATCATAAAAATGAATTCTGTGGCTAAAAGGCGAGTTGTTTGCCACTAAATTCTCACCCTCAAGTGATTTCACTCTGTGATTTCAGGTTCTCCGTGTGAGAAGTTCCAGTGGACAGTTCAATTGTGTACAGAAAACTTCACAAGACAGCTAGGCAAATTGTCTTGCGTGAACAGTTAAGGGCTTTGAGTAGATCAAAATCAGCTGGAAAATTTATCTTGAAAAATATCTTGAAAATATTTAATAGAAGTGAACTTTCTTGAATTTCTTGCTGTTTCAATATTCTGATCTTTGCTGATACTTTGAATTGGCCACAGAAATTCAACCATTTGTCTTCCATCTTTAGATTGCAGTTAATGTCTTTAAACCTTTTGTTCCCTGTCATGTTTCTGATTTCTCCTAGTTGGCTGTTATTGGTCAACTCATGTCTGGCCTGGAGGATCGAGTGACGTTTGCTAGCAAGCCCAGGGAGGTGGGTAAGGACGGAATGAACCTGACCGTGACTCTCAGGCCCATGTCGGCCAAAGAGAAGGCGGCCCTGGTCAAGCAGAAGAACAAAGATGAGAGTATGAAGCAACCCCAAGGGGGGACGTCAGACTCCGGACAGGGAGCAGGGGAGGGAGAGGCAACTGCTGGAATGGATGAGAAAGCCCAAGGGTGAAGGGTGCTAAGTGAACACAAAAATGAACTGAAGCTAAAATGCACCAGCACATGACTGTGAGTAATGCAGCCACCCAGGCAATGCTGTATCAGTGAACTCCTAGAAAATTGAGAACTTAACATACAGGATAAAAAAGGAGGTCAAGAAGAAGGATTTGCTTGAGAACTTCACCCTTGAATCAAAAAACAACAAAACAAAACCAGATGAGATGTCAGATTAAGGGTTTATTGGATTGGCATCATCCCAATTGCAACAAAGTTAGGGAATGAATTTGTCTCAAGTCAGCTTGTGTGGATTTTCTGCACATGGTGTAAAGTACATGTTCAGTAGAATACCAGAACTTACGAGTCAACCCTGAGTAGGTCGTAATATTCTAAGGAGGAATAATGAACAGTAATCAAAGTTTTCATCAGATTCAAAGTCAAAAAAATTCAACATCTACCTTGGAGTACTTGACACTAATGCATACTTGTACCCTTAAGGGGAAATACATGTATATGTATCCCATTTAGGGATGTCCCTCAATAGTGTTTAACTACGTGTATTCCAAAGAATAAAAACAGGTAAACTGCTGCAAAAATGGATATAAACTTGAGTGTAACAGAACGAATGCCTACCCATTACAGAGCACCTTCTGCAGGCTCTTTACGAGAAAGGCTCTCTTTCAGACATCTCTGGTGACCATGGGCATGCTACACAAGTCATTTGTAGTGGCCCCCGCCAGAGGCAGTAACCATGTATGATTACTAAAGAGAGCTCCTGCTCTGAACAAAAGCTTAACGCAATGCTGTCCACCATTAATGGGGGCCACCGGGATTACCAAGTGAAAACAAGCTGAATGCATCTGTTAGAATGTCTATTCATCTTTGCCATGCAGGCCATGGGAGAAGAGGATTGGGAAGTGCATCAGACACTATTTGTGGTCCCTTTAAAACTTAACAAAGACTGCTACAGTACACAGGAGAAAGCTTGACCGAGGAAAAGCAGGAACAGACAATAAAGAAACAATCTAGACTTACACCATCTGTATTTGGTCTGGTTGTATAGTACTCAACAGTAATCACCTGTGGTTGTTACCTTCAGAGACACAATAAATAGTCCAGAGACGTCAACGGTATATGACACGTTGTTGAAATGTATGTACAGGTTACAAACCATCTTCAAACGTAAAATATATTTGGACTGGCAAGCACATCAAATTTATTAGTAAAAATGCTCCATCATGCTCCTGAGCTTTTACCGTAAACGTTGGTCACTCTGAAAAGGTTGAGTTCAAACCTCCTCATGTGACTTGTTCCATTGAAGATCTGACGTCATTGGAAGCATTTTCACACATTAACATGGGAAATCAAATGAAACACTGACTCACAGTCCCCCTTTCATCACGAGATGCTGCTTGTACCAGCTGAATAATCCTGTTCTAAACAGACCCTTATCATGAAAAAAATTGACAATTTGTAGAAAAAGCCTGAGAAGTTTGCTCTGGATATTTTAGCCACTGCTTTGCATATGAGGAGTCAACTGCACACATAATATAACCTTGTTATGTAAGTTTTTTGCAACAGAACAACTCGACAACTTTTGAGTCGAAGAGCAATTTCCAACAAGCGGTTCCATCTCATTCACTGATGGTCTCCGCTTCTAAAGCATGTACTGAACCCCGGTATCCATCATCCTCCATCTCTCGTACTTCTGCCTTCCCCTCACTGTCTCCTGCATCGCTCCCCGATGTCTCCATGGTAACTGTAGGAGCTGCATCCAACACATCTTCACTCTCCTGAGCAGTGCTGTCCATCTCTTCTGCTGCCTCAACTGAAGTGACCCCTCCTGGTACTTCACAGGCCCTGTTGAATGTGTTTGTTTCTATTTTGGGGTGTGGTAGCCTGCTAGCCTCGTCTGGGTAGCCGGACAGCCGAGAGGCCAGTCCTCTCTTCTTACGAGGCTGTGGTGTATAAAGAAAAAAACACATATAAATTTTTCATTGGCATTTATCAGCTCCGTGCAACGAATGAGTTTGTTGACTCCAGATGTGATGTGCTACAGCAGCTGAATATCCACAAAAGGAAGAGCTGGAATTGGATTCATAGAGGCACTTTGTTCACAGAGTGCAATTGGAGGAACAAATTCAATATTAACCACTTCCTGCCGGGGACTCTGGAATCAGAGACGTACGGTTTATATGCGTGGCTGGGGTCTCCGAACTCGGACAAAGGAAACGGGGCCCTGTGACAAAAGACCGTACTCCGAACAGAAGACCAGGCTGCTGGGCATTACCAACATTTTTCACTCTCAAAGGTGCTGATAATCCAGCCTTGTTTTGAAACCATATTCCAGGGTTTGGGGCATTGAGAGTGAGCAGATTACCACCGGGAACTAAAGCGCTCCACCACCGCAGCGTTGAGCTACACCATCACCGCTTCAAGCTAATCTGGCCCCTATTGAAAAGAGGTCAGCAGTGCACTGAGCCAGGTTCGTGAACAAAAGACAGTTATACAACACCGCACAATCTGGGCTCTGTTTAAAAGGCTGCAGGCCTGGCTGAAATACTCGGGCGTCAGTGAAGGTCACCTGTCAACTTAGAGTAGTACCTAAAGATTACTTCGTGCGGCTATAAACGACCGTTAAATGAAATGATAATTTTTTGAAGGATTTTGAAAATAGAAAAAATGATAGTCATGCCGGCCCAGCATCATCAACATTGAAAAATGCCCTGGCATGAAGTGATTAAATACAAAAACATCCAAGACAAATGTTAATAGACGTCAACTACCTGAAAAAGAAACTTGTGTCTACTCTCAGTGTGACTGCACTTTATAATCAAGAATCACTTTGCTCTCAAGAAAACAGCACTCCCCATTGTTACTGGAAACATTTTTCCAGAAATCAAAAGAAAACCCCCCATGGACAGCATTATTCCTGAAATTAAAAATACTAAAAAACTTCAAGATCCAGTTATATGGGGGCAATGCTGGAACAATCCTGTCATTACTGAAGGCTTGTTGAATATCTTGCGATGCTATCTTCGGAATGGCCTACACTTACAACCCGGCTCACCCAGGCAAAGGAAAGGCTCTGCATTACCTTGGGCGGAGGCCGCACATAGTCCGGCTCGTGTACCACTTGGTGTTTGGACAAGGAGCATTTGTGGATGAAGGTTTTGCTACAGCCAGGGTGATCACAGGCATAGGGACGGCCTCCATCATGATAGTTCTTGATGTGGAGCTCCAGGTACGAGGGCTAACAAGGAAACAAAATGAAGGTCCACAGGTAAAAGACATTAGGATAATGTGCTGCTCTTAACTGATGTCCTGAAATCCAGGCACTGATGTATAACTGGTCATTTCCTAAATTCAGGGTCCAGTTAGGGCTGTGCCGAATATCCGAATAACCAAATAGTCGATTGTCGAATATTCGAAAATCATTTTTCGAATTTGAATATTCGAATGCTAAATTCATGAAAAGTAAGGGAAAACTTTCTTTTGTTTTAAATGAGAAATATTGCACTATGGAGGCTTGTTTCAAGCAGATTCAAATGAAAAAGTCAGAAATCTTACGATTTTAAAAGTAAATTCACAACAAAGTGATCAAAATGGAACGGACTGCCCTTTTTCTTTATGTTAGGGGATTCTGCAAAATCACGCAAATTTCTGACAAGGGAACTTGTCGAAATAAAAAGCACTGAATATATTAGATTTATAAATTGAGGAAGCATTTTCACCTTCAAGTATGACCTGTTGCAGTTTTCTCTGGGACATATAAACACTTCCTTGATCTTCTCATGAGATTTCATGTGTACTCGTAACTGCAAAACAATAAAAAATTTGCCATCACTACCGATATAAATAAGACAATGGCATATGCCTGTACTCAAATCCCTGTACTAAATTGCCAAGATTTTTATATGTGGACTCTTCTTTTTTCTGAAAAAGAGACCAATGTTGGATTGAAGAAAGAAAAACTGCTTAAAAGTGGAAACAAAACCCGTTTTGCTCTACTGTGTATGAAGCAAACTATTGTCATATTTTGGCTAAGATAAAGCCATTAACTCTGGAACTCACAAGCATGTTTGTGATGACACGCATGTACTTGAATCCTCCATAATTTAACTCAGTTCAGTAAACCAATAGCACAGTTTCAAAACTTAATATCACAAACTTCTGACATTATTGAAAACTCTCAAGGCTTTTCTGCTTGGAATCTCTTTATAGCCTCTACAACCTATCACTGATTGGGAACTTTCTTATTCAATCTTCAAGGGGCATTAAGCGCCACCTGAAGTGGAAGTGGCCAGGCACTTCACTCCTCACTCCTGCAAAACCCTCCTGAAAGCTGCAGGTGGATCTTGAAGGAGCTGACAGGATACAGTCAAACATGGTTAATACGAGCTCAAAAGGACTCTCCCAAAATCCTTGTCTTATGGTGATCCTCGTGTAATATGTGTTGACACTTATCCCATTCACAGAGTGCAAGCCTGGCATCATGCCCCAGCAAGCATTGTCGTACACAACAGCAATGTACGGTAGGCCTACATGTACCGTACGGCACAGTATAAGCAGTGGATTGGTATTCGATGTACACGTACCAGCCTTTAACTTTTAATAAATTTTAAATCGTAGTAGTGTTGTGGCCGTCCGCGTCACACGGCATGGCAAAGCACTACCTGGAAACTGGTACCCAATGTTGCACGTAAGTAAATATTTATTAAACTTGATGAGAACCAGTTCATGTCAGGACTGGACATAAGAGGGCACTGACATTGGGGAATTTCCATTGGTTTTTAATTGGTGGGAGGGGATCTATTTTGTACAAATGTTTTTTCGATTTATGGAACAGTAACTTTCATTTTCAATGTCATAAATCAATGGGTTGTGCGACAGGGTTGTGCGAATTTATTTTGAAAGGGGAATGTGGGACATTGGTTAACTGAAGGAAGGGAACTTTAGAAGGGTGTAATTTCCAAAACCTATTTAAATATTCCCTCAGAGGAAGCTATAGTGAACACGGCAGGATCACTTGTGCATTTGTTTTCCTCGGCGTCCAAACTTCCGTCCCATTTATGATTTTGAGTCAGGTTCACCCATTGTTTGGTGTAAATAAAAAACACCTCTTTCAGACTGGACCCGCTGTGATTGAAACTCCTTTGATGCCGCGCCATTGCATCACCCATTGTCGTCTTGAATAAAGCCCCCATCTAGCAGCACAAGGAACAGCCGCCAAGTCATCGGTGGTAAACCGCAGCACGAATTGCCGAGCAGATTAGCATTATTGGAGACCTACTGATGCGCTCCTTCAGGATTTATTGGGATTAAGCTTTCAAAGAGGCATTTTAAACTATAGTCATTGTAAAAATGCTATGGACAACGGTTTTTGACACTGCAGGTTAGGCAAAAGTGCTCGTCTTGTTCGCGTTCTCGTCTTAGCCCAGCTCGTATTAACTAAGCTTACCTCACAGGAATGTGTACATTTTAAACGGGACTGAAGAAATATGCTCGTAGTAAGCGCAATCTGGTCTCAAGCGTGCTCGTGTTAATCGTGTTTGACTGTAGCTTTAAACTCAAAGCAAAGTAAAAGTGACATAGCTAGATCTGGTGTTAGCATTTCTGTGGATTTGGAGGCGTTTGGATTAAGTACACATTTTACCTTGTGCCTCTTGAAGTACACCTTTCCACACAGTTCACATTTGTGCTCTACAATAAACAAAACAGAACACCATTCTTGTAGTTACAGTGTTACTACAGGGAGATGTACCACATGTTCGCCCATCCAACTCCTGAAGTAGTTATTGTATCCAAATTTCACAGCAAATTATGAAAAAAAAATGGCTAATGTCTGGGGATGAAAGCAAGAGTAACATTTCACTCTTCATATGCAAGAGAAGCACAGGTAATTTTTGTTTTATGACTATAAATAATTACCAAATCCAAGTTTCAAGTTCATGCCTTAAGAAAAGGAAAAATGTCTTTCAAACTACAGGTACATGTAGAACGGCAAAGCCGCTATGGCTTGCTGCTTGTTATGAATTTGAATTTCTTTCCTGTGATAACAGGAAAGAAACAGTCATCCAAGTTATGCAAATATGGTCAAAATTAAACAAGAAAATACTAACGAAGCTTCATCAATAATTTACAAGATGGGTTTACAAGATATTTTATCAACCTTAGCAATAAAATTCATTGTACTCTAGGAGAAAGGAATGCCTACAGAATGTGGGTTCAGTACAGTCAGACTAGACCTAGACGACTATATAAGCAGTGCATTTGTGAGTTTGATGGATGGTGCAAAATTAAAATTCCTCTAAAGTACAGTTCTACACTTTGTATCCAACCGTATCATCCTACCCTCTACTATTCTACCCCCATCAAATATAATATCACATATCCCATATCTACCATGTCTACTTTGACTCCACCCTTAATCCCATCTATCTCCAATCCCACACCTACCTTATCTTTCCATCCATATCCTACTCCACACCTCCATGATCCTAACCATCTCTCTCTCACCCCTCCCCATCATCCCATCCATCTCTTACTCTGGCCCCCTCCCCATCATCTCATCCATCTCTTACTCTGGCCCCCTCCCCATCATCTCATCCATCTCTTACTCTGGCCCCCTCCCCATCATCTCATCCATCTCCTACTCCACCCTTCCCCATCATCTCATCCATCTCTTACTCTGGCCCCCTCCCCATCATCCCATCCATCTCTTACTCTGGCCCCCTCCCCATCATCTCATCCATCTCCTACTCCACCCTTCCCCATCATCTCATCATCTCTTACTCTGGCCCCCTCCCCATCATCCTATCCATCTCTTACTCTGGCCCCCCTCCCCCATCATCTCATCCATCTCCTGCTCCACCCTTCCCCATCATCTCATCCATCTCTTACTCTGGCCCCCTCCCCATCATCCCATCCATCTCTTACTCTGGCCCCCTCCCCATCATCTCATCCATCTCTTACTCTGGCCCCCTCCCCATCATCCCATCCATCTCTTACTCTGGCCCCCCTCCCCATCATCTCATCCATCTCTTACTCTGGCCCCCTCCCCATCATCCCATCCATCTCTTACTCTGGCCCCCTCCCCATCATCTCATCCATCTCTTACTCTGGCCCCCTCCCCATCATCTCATCCATCTCTTACTCTGGCCCCCTCCCCATCATCTCATCCATCTCTTACTCTGGCCCCCTCCCCATCATCCCATCCATCTCTTACTCTGGCCCCCTCCCCATCATCTCATCCATCTCTTACTCTGGCCCCCTCCCCATCATCTCATCCATCTCTTACTCTGGACCCCTCCCCATCATCCTATCCATCTCTTACTCTGGACCCCTCCCCATCATCTCATCCATCTCTTACTCTGGCCCCTCCCCATCATCCTATCCATCTCTTACTCTGGACCCCTCCCCATCATCCTATCCATCTCTTACTCTGGACCCCTCCCCATCATCTCATCCATCTCCTACTCCACCCTTCCCCATCATCCCATCCATCTCTCACTCTGGTCCCCTCCCCATCATCCCATCCATCTCTTACTCTGGCCCCCCTCCCCATCATCTCATCAATCTCCTACTCCACCCTTTCCCATCATCCCATCCATCTCTTACTCCGCCCCCTCCCCATCATCCCATCCATCTCTTACTCTGGCCCCCTCCCCATCATCCCATCCATCTCCTACTCTACCCCCTCCCCATCATCCTATCCATCTCCTACTCCGTCCCCTCCCCATCATCCCATCCATCTCCTACTCCATCCCCTCCCCATCATCCCATCCATCTCCTACTCTACCCCCCTCCCCATCATCCCATCCATCTCTTACTCCATCCCATCTCCATCATTCCCTTCACTTCTTACTCTGGCTGTCCCATCATCCCACTAATCCAGCCCCAACCATTATGCCAACCTTATCCAGCATTTCATCCACTTTCTTCATACATGTATCTTGTCCCCATGATCCTCCTCCTACAGGTACCCCTCCCCCAACAAACATCCTAATCTGTCACTTAGAGTCCCCCCCATCCCTTACATTTTTTCCAACATACTGTACATGTACATTTTATGTGTCTAAACACTGTCTAATAAAATTCATAAGTTTCTAAGCATTAATTCCATATGATACTATTTAAATACTGATGGAATTCAAGAGGAAGCAAGCAAGCACTCAATGGCACATTTTAACACCTATGGACCTGCAAGGAAAAACTTAAACATTTGAGGACGGCCGGACGGCCGGATGGACTGCCCGCCCGATGGATGGACGGACAGGAGATGGAAATCGGTGTTACATAGGCTTGCACTTGTTCCGCAGCTCCCAAAAAGGGGGGAAAGGTTTGAGTTTAAATGATGACACGGAATCCCCCTTTTTATTCTGCTTTTTTACTTTAGGTAAGCAAGGAAAATCTTAACGAAATACCTGTGATGTGATCGTCTGACAGGTGTTTGCGAAGGCCAGTCCATTTGTCAAAGTGACGGCCACAGCCTTCTTTGTTGCATGTGTAACCTTTCAACGGGACAAAAATAAAATGTAATGAAAATCAAACCAACTAAGATCAGATCAAATATGTGGGCCCACCACAGGTGTGATGGGGTGGACGACATCAAAGAATGGTCAGGGTGTGAAATAACTGAAAACAGTAGCACTGGAACGACGGGCTGTGATATACCAGGGGTAGTCATTCCACAGCAAGTACAAAACCCCACCTTTGTGAATTTTGGCATGACTTTTCAATTTGCTGGGTACTTGGAATCTTGCTTCGCATCCTTCGTGTTGACATCTACATAGAAATAAAGAAACCTGGCATGAGATTACTAATCGATGTAATGCCTGGTTTTACAAAAACCCACCAAACCTAAAATGAGTTAAATCCTGTGTGACATACTAGCTAGATCCTTTGGCCTCCGTGTTTAAAGAAACTTACTTGAATGGTTTGATGTTTGTGTGAACAAAGCTGTGGACAGTGAGATGTTGATGTTTCCTGAATGTTCTGTTGCATCCTTCATGGCTGCACTGTAAGACAGGAAAAAATGGAAAAAATAAAAAATATTAGGGGATAAATACCTGAAAATGCATGTAGGCATTTGTACAAACATGTATTCACCAGCATTTATGCATGGTCTTTTACCCAGTGTGAAAAAAGCCAAGTTAATCTGCAAACAGTAATTTGGTTGGTCGACATTTCAGATAAATTAAAAGTGCGAGCACAATGCCAAGGTCCAATAGCATACACTGTTCATTCATAAAAAAATTATCCCATCTCAAACAAATGCAGCAGAATGGATCAAGCAAGCTCAATAGATTCATCTGACTATGTATAACGGGTTTTGCCCTTACCCAATGTATATTAATAAGCACTGTATGCTCAGTGTTTGTCCGAGAGCTTGCGAAAAAACCTCACTAGCTTACTCGGGTGGGATTCGAACCCACAACCTCCTGCTTACTAGTGCAGATGTCTTAACCACTCGACCACCGAGTTTTCCGG